>NW_022694730.1:369614-380161 GCF_011630105.1 Anneissia japonica | reverse complement strand
GAAAATCTTTTGATGACCCAAATCACTAGGGTAAGAAAATAGGTAAATAGAGTAATACAAAATTTCATCCATTTTGGACGAATAGTCATTCAACTTAGATATATTTAAATACCTATGTGACTGTAACTTTTTAATGCATACAAGACCTCTTTTGTACTCTGCCCTTTGACCTCACTTGTGATCTGCCTCTTGGAATCCTAGACCACACCTACATAATTCAACATATTGTTGATCACATAGAATACCACAGTCGTGTCGTCACAACACCAGGTGGTGCCCTCGGGACGTTGATTACCATTCATTACGCCCGAATGACTTTATAATCTTAATCGTTTAGAATAGGCTTTCTGGAATAGGCATTTTAAAACCTAATAATTTACCATCAAAATATACTATAAACACAAAAAGCTCGCATAATATACAAATAATGAATGTTTATGAGTGCAATGGGAAGAATATTTTTATGAGTTGAAATATTGACTGTTCCATTCAATAAGGCAGAGACGCATCCATTCATTATTTGTTTTATAAGACACCTAAATAGATTGGTTTGCCTAGGGGCTTAGTCCTAGCTAGCCTGGCCTAGGCCTAGGGGATAGGCCTATCCTCCACGCAAAACCTGGCCTAGAAATCCGTCAGTGCATTTCGAAATATTCCGCACACAGATTTTGCGCAAGTTTGAGCTAGTTTTTGAGATATCCACGCAATTAAAATACTTTACAGTAAATAAAACCTCCGCACAACGCTGAAGTTAAGAAAAGCAGAGGTATACAAACCACAGCTTGAGAGTCAGGGATAAGATTATAGGGTGCGTAACGTCATTTCTGGATTTAACCTTCCGGAAAAAGTCATCATATCCCAGGTAACGTGCAATAGACGATTTGGATGGGTAAAAAATGCACGATAGAACAAAATTTAAACCGTGAGCGATGACATGGGCAAAATAACTAATGTCACGTGGTACAAAAACAACCAATCAAATGACTGGAATCTATTTAGGTGTGTTATATAATATTAGTTATCGAACACACATTTAATCATCAATTAACATTACAAAAGAAAATTAAGATACAACTTCTTAAATACAAAATTAGGATCAATTGTTTGTCAGTGGGGAACATGGCGTCGGTTGAACGCATATTGTGTCGCCGATAGCAACGGAGTAGTATCACATGGTATTGTGACGTAACACAGTAGTACTCTAAGTTTATTGTAGCATAATATAACAGAACATGCATATACCTACCTGGGTCAAAATGTAGTTACTGAACTTTTTAAGGATGAACAAACTTAACATGCTTGTGCATAACAGACACCAAAATTGGAAAAGAGCTCCATAAAATGAGCTTTCCGGAGTGTGAAACTTAATAACTGACCAATCAGAGCAGGGCCAAGAGCACATGAACATCCCACAAACGTGTCTCCAGAAGCGGAAAGGTCTGGAAGATCATCAACCATTTCTATACAATTGAACATAGCAAATACTGTATATGCAAATGTTATTTAAACTTCAAACACTCGGTGTCTGTTTTAAAATGTCTTAATGTAACGACTTAAACGTAAAAGTCGTATACTGTAGTCTAACAATGCAAATCAGATTTTTAATTGCAAATCAGTTTTCTCTGAAAGTCACCATATATTCCATGAGTCATTTAGTATTGAAATGCTTAATGAGTTTTTAATGTTAATTTTTTTCTCATTTCAGGAACTGGACTGCAACTGCAATTCTAAAATGGAGACAGAAGAAGAGGAGATGATGTATTGGGTGCGAGTACACCCTGGTAACATTGCACCAACCAGGAATTCAGTTGCTGTTGAGGCCTCCAAACAAAGCTCTGTAGGGGATATTGTCTTTCAGCTTGCCTCAAAACTTGGTCTACGAAGGCCTGAAAATTACTTCCTCACAGTTGGGTTTAACAAGTCTGGTGATGATATCGAGGAAAAGCGTTTGGATAAGAACGATCATCCTGTGCTTATCCAACAGCGTTGGCCGGACACGGACCAGAGCAGTGTTCCTGGTCAAACTTTCCAATCGAAATACAAATTCTACCTTAGGAATATTTACGATACTACTTGTAAGGTATCAGATGTAAACCAGACTGGACCACTTGCCTTAGACACATTTGTTAGTAATTTGTTTCCTCAAATCAATTCCAAGAAGGAATACAATGACCTGTGCAATCTGCCGGATCTCAACGAGGACCTGCTCCTAAAAAATTTAGTGACTCGGTTCAAACAGGGTAAAATTTATACATATGTTGGTTCTATACTTATTGCTATTAATCCATTCAAGTTCTATCCTATTTATAATCCTGACTACGTTGATCGTTATCAGAATCGCAAGCTTCATGAGCTGGACCCGCATATTTTTGCGATTGCGGATGCTTCGTTTCATGCTATGCTTGAGGAAAAGCGTAGCCAGTGTGTGGTTATTTCGGGGGAAAGTGGATCTGGTAAAACGGAAAGTACAAACCTTCTAATTCATCATTTGACGGCGTTGAGTCAAAAAGGACATGGAACGGGAGTGGAACAGACGTTGCTTGGTGCTGGACCAGTATTAGAGGTAAGAAATGTTCAACATAAGATGTGGAGTGTAGTTGAATAGCTTAGTGGTTTAGATGCTTGCCTTCTAATCCCAGTGTCCTGGGTTCAATTCCTGTAATAGTAGGGCTTTTTCTCACAACTAGAAACAACTCCACCCCTTAAGCCTCATAAAGAGATTTCGCTGATAAAGACATCACTTTATTTCATTTATTTAAGAGGGCCCCTGAATATCAGCCAACTTCTAGGATACGCTGGAAAGGTCACGCTCTATAAATATGTTTCATGTAGACATTTCATATAGTGCTGTAATACAGTGCTATCTCTGGTGACTCTCAATATTTTAGGTATCTGAATTCATATTTTAGGTATTCCTAGTTTTAAAGTACTAAAGAAAGACCACAATGACCAATTAAAAAAAACAAAGAGACCACTCTTACCCGAGAACCATACTTTGTTTTTATAATACATTTTGAATTATTGTATACACTGTATTAAGGACCATACTAAATTCTGTTATTGCTCTGTGCAGCTGATAATCATTTTTTCTTTCGCATTCCCATCCTAAGTCCCTGACATGTGTAATTTGTTTCTAGGATTTTATTAAGCTGGCAATAAAATTGTTGCCATGATTATAACATTACTACAAACTGTAAACTGATTGTAGCTTTGGATCCAAAACATATGACTATAAGGTATTAACCTGTTGAGCACATGCTTGAGAGATTTGTTTTCTTATTAAAACTTTGTGGTAAAGTTTGGGAAAAAAGTAAATTCCAAACATTAAATTGTTCAGTTCTAAGTAAGTATAGTTATCAACTTCAAAATAAACAGATCATAAAATAAAAATATTTTCTGATTAACAATGAAGTTCCCCACTGTACATTTCCAAATATGTATAAAATATGCAAAGAATTGAAACAGAAATATTTACTACTAATGGCAGAATTTTTACTTTACAAAATAGGTGATTTTTAAATATTTTTAAATCAGCAATTAGTTTCTGAATAGGACAACAAGGCACATTATCTTTGATACAAGGCTCCTTTGAGTAAAGAGGAAAGAGAGAGACACTGCTACAAAATCAATTAAATTAGCATTTTACAATTTATCATCCAGCTGTACGTCAATAAAAAAAAAGAAGACTAGAGGGCAAATTCATGTCAGAAGGCATCTGTTTTTAAGGAATTGCTATTCATATAGTGCCCTCTATAATGTAGTTTGTACAGAACAAAAAACAAGGTTGTTGCTTTCAGTTATACTTTGTCTTTAGGTCATATTGTGTCATTCATCCCAATATCTTCTGATGGCAAAAAAGTATGTAATGATTTGTATATCATTTTTTTTAGTTTGTAGAATCTAGAATTATGAAGGTAGATAATTTAGGAATTTAAAAATTCTAACTCAAACCTCATAACATTAAAATCCTATGAATCATACATCACAATACATAAATATCATCTATGTAATACAACAATGTAAATTTGTTATCTAACATATATCGTCCATTTTTATAAGTTGCGAAATTATAATAAATGAAATAACAAGCCAGTCAAAGGTTACAGCCTGTAAATACTGTATACAAAGTGACTTGAGATTACTATAAGGGCTGAAATGTTTACCAATGACAGCAGCTAATATTGTTAGTACATACATTATTACATTGTTATCTACTAGTACCATAAATCAAAATATGTTTGATGTTAACAGTGAAAACTTCCTAAACAAAATTTGATTACAAAAAATTTGATATAAAAAGTTCACCCAAGGTCTTTAATAATTATGCACAGGGTCCCAACTTATTAGGAATGCCGTATTTGTTGAAAAACTGTTTTGGAGTATAAATGGAAAAATCACTAATTTGTCTCTGCCTTTATCTTGTCTCTTCTACTACGAAAATTTTTGAAAATGCAGAGAATATAATCCGGGGAGGTGCCTTGATTTGCCCGACGGGGAGTCCAAGGTCTACGATGGGGGGTGGGGGTCTAATTTCCCTGACGAGAACAAAGTGGGCGAGGTCGGACGTAGCTCAAAATCTTTGTAAGGTAGTCCAGGGTGTAAAACCCCCCCAAAAATGTAGTAAAAATTTAGAGGTTTTAAAGGCCTATTTAATATTTAATATATGTTAATATTTTTTTATTCTCCCCTGACAAACTATGGTTTTTCTCCCTGATGAGGAATCTATCCCCCGTAGCGCTGCCACTGACTATTATACCCTAGCGATCTTGAAATGTTACTTAATAGGCTGATGATGTAAGTTTACAGTACTACCAAAACTTATTCACACGTTTCTACAGTATGCCTCTGTTTCAGCATGATACATTTTGCTGGATTTGTTGTGAATTGGGTTTTAATAGTGTAAGTAAAATAACTTGATTTATGTGTCCTATATTGAATCAAAGGTGTGTGCTAAGGTGATATGAATAAAAGAGGAAATAACTAGTGGTGTTAGCCTTGGCTTCTAAATCCTTCTCACTTCCTACATACAAGGCAACCTGCTATAATGATCAACATGATGTCTCTATTTCTCACAGCCAATTTCAAACACATTCCTCATCAATTACTGTAATGTACTGTATTGCCAGCAAAGTATTGCTCACGAATATTATGTAAATTAGTCAATGCTGACTTTTTAACTTAAGTATTTTCATACTGTACATCTGTGAGGCCATTGGACATTCTGCATGAATGATCAGGCTATTCTGTTTGCTTGTTTATAAGTGGGCCCCTGGACTATCCTTATTGTTTGAGTTAGCCATTTGATTTTCAGTCTTGTGTGTGAGAGCAAAGAGTATAGAATCAATAGGGAACACAGAACGCACATTGGTAAGCATAAACAAGTGATGCCCTTATACGCAGCTATTGTAGAGGACGCCCTCTGCGTATGGTGTTTTAATTACACAGTTTGTTTCTGTGTTCCACAAGATGCAATTTTTTGGAAACAATGTGCCTTAATATATTACCTGAGGCTGAATCTCATGAGATTGAGGGCACACTTTACGAAAAAGATGGTGACTTCTGTTGTTACTAGGGGAGTGACGTATTTTCAAACTGGACTGTGTTCTCTTTCCTTTCTATACTCTTTGTGAGAGGCAACCAAACATTTCTTCTTGCATAATAAGTGGGACCCCAAGTTGTGAGAAGACACTTCTGGTAGATTGGTTTGATGAGCTTTCTTACCAACACGTGTCGTATTTTGATGTGGTTATGGTTATGATCATAGTAGTAGTCGGGACTACAGTGTTAGGGTAAAATGATAATTGTAGTGGTGATGAATAATATTTGGAATAATGGAATACTATAATCTGTCTTCGATTTTCATATGGGGAGCAATCGGCACTGTGGGGATGAGCTCTTAACATTGAGGTCAAGGGGTGGGGGAAGGATGGTTTGATGTGTACTTTACACTGAGTTATACAGTATGGGTACCAGTATATTTTGCTGGTAAAATTCCCACAGCCTTACATGAGTTCAGAGCTCTAGTTATGACTTATAAATGACTTTGCCCAAAATATATCATACTACTGATTTCATGAATAATAATGACTGATGCCAAATTAATGCAATGACATCTTATAATGGATCTTATTTTAATATACAGTAAACATTGCCTTTAGTTACACAGAATATTTACCTGTAAGAGAATATAGTAGAGCTGTATGTAACATTGTTGTAGTTGGTGTCATTGATGCCCTTTTAATTGGTATTTTTAATGTAATGAAAAGACCATTGAAACCCATAAAAATATAGTTTACACCAATTCGATTTGTTTTTATTATTAGATAATATTTGTTTTTATTATTAGATAATATTTGTAATTGGGTCATAAATTTGTGATTAATTTTGTATGGTATTCCTTTCTACAGTACCTTATTCCTATTTATACCTCATACATAGATTCTAGGCATCTGATTGGTTAAGAAGCAGGCAATAGAAAGTACTGTACTATTCCCCTGAAGAATAGTACTTTTTCACCTGTCGCATGGTGCAAACTCTAGGCTCTACAATCACGCTGTCGCATGGTGCAAACTCTAGGCTCTACAATCACGCTGACAGTATAGGGCATTGGTACCTCTACGATGAACAGATTGGCCCTTGACCATGCCACGGATCAGCGAGTAGACGATAAACAATAATTATGGATAGCAAAAGCACCAAAAGACAAATTAAATATGTCTTGTCAATAGTCGACAAATATTGCAAGACGATTGGTTGAAATCGAGGAAATGAGCAAAGAATGAGCTAGACACACTCTTCGATCACCTACAGTACAGACACAAATTATCGCTTCGTATCTGTGCGTAACATCTCATAATCTGCTTGTAGGTACGTTTTGAACGTAGCTACAAACCACTACGAAGGACATTGTTATTTCAATTAGCTTTGCAATGATCGTAGTCTGGATCGTTGGGCTGATAAACAATGCGTAAACAATATTGAAATATAATTTACCAGCTTTCAACACATGAACAATGTTGTAATTTAGCAATAAACAATGTTAGAACTTTATTGTTTTGTTATATCCTATCTTATTATTAGATCGATCATGTTTTAAAACTGTGTTTAGTTCGCTAGCTAGGTAACCTCTAGTGGGCATTCAGTATAGTTTCGAATTTCGATGTCATTTTTAACCTACGTATGGCCTACATTTTAACCTATAGAGGAGGAGAGCAGACAGTAATTCTGGTAAACTTTCCATTTCGGAGAATTTTGATCAGATATTATTGTTATGGTAGTAGTAATTTTCTTCTTTTAAATAATAATACTGATGACAAATCATGTTCAAATTATTACGATTTCTACAGATCACGTTGTTTATTGTTTACCGTAATTTGAAGCAGAACCTGCAAAGCGATCCAATACTATTAATAGAAGTATAGAAATCACTACCTTGCCGAATTAAAGTTAGTCATGTTAGACCGCATTTACTTTGTTTTTTACCTACTGTCGCTCACAGCTTTTCAACATTTGCCACGAGGTTAACCTTTAACACACTTTACTGTGTTCTGATTGGCGCACACTGATGTCCGATGCTATTAAGTTTGATTTTCCATTGGGTTTTCCATGTGACATTCGGTAATTTTACAACCTAATTCTCCTTTATATTTATTATTTATCTTACTAAATCAAGACTACAAAATATTATTTGATGAACAATCTTTTCACATGTGTGTATTGTCATTGAGGACATCATTTTTTGACATTTAAAAGAAGTAAAATAATTGTAAATAAAAAATAGGTAGACCTATGCCTAGGCTAATTAATTAAAAAAAATAATACAGCAGTACAAACAAGTTCCTGTTGTGGACAGCGAGTGAAAGAAGAGACTCCCATGAAGTTAAATGTATTATTGAAAACAGCTCCATACTTTAAATTAACTCGTGCTTGTCATTCATAAATTATCAAGTAATACATTGTTTATTCCAGTAAACTACAAACAGTCTTTCTGCACATACAAATAAACAACATGCTTTTGCTTCGTAGGTTCGCTTCGCATAGCCTTGCTTAGATTGTTTATATCAGGCTACAATGTATCTACGAAGCCTGCGCGCAGGTAAAATTGCAATAGTTTGTGGCGGTACTGTAGGCCTATAGGCTAGAAAGTAAGTACATTTTGAGGCTTGTAGAATCTATGTATGAGGTATATAAAGCAAATATTGACTGCTCTAGATTCGGGGAACGGTGAAATCTATTTCACCTCAGTGATGTGGAGACCATAGCCTATCTTATAGGCTACAGTCCACATCACTTCGGGGCAATAGATTTCACCATTCCCCTCATGAGCAGTCAATATTTGTATACCTCATACATGGATTGGTTAAGAAGCAGGGCAATAGAAAGTACTATTCCCCTCAAAAAGTACTATTCCCCTCAAAAATAGTACTTTTTTTACCTGTCGCGATGTGCAAACTCTAGGCACACTACGTCACGCTGTTGATGGTGAAGGGGACTGCGACCTCCACGACGAGATTATCTCCTCACCGTCATAGATCAGCAAGTAGAAGATAAACAAATATAGAGGCTGCTCGTTTCGAGATGAAGGAGGACTAGCCTAGGCCTAGCATTACTTCTTTATGAAGCTGATAGCAAAAGCACCAAAAGACAAATGAAATATGTCGATTGGAAGACGATGGGTATTGTTGAAATTGAGGAAATATTCAAAGAAGTGCTAGACACACTCTTTGATCGCCTAGCTAGTCGAGTAGTAATAGTAGGCCATAGGATGCCTCTAATATAACAGGCTAGGAAGTAACTACTTTTTCCAGCCTCGTAGAATCTATGTATGAGGTATATAAAACAAATATTGACTGCTCATAGACCGTAACCTATCTTATAGGCTACGATCCACATCACTTCGGGGCAATAGATTTCACCATTCCCCTCATGAGCAGTCAATTTTTGTATAATATTCCATATAGTAATGTACAGTAATATCTTATTATTTCTCAAACAATTTCCTTATCCTATTGAATCTTCCGCCCATGCCACCCTTTTCATTTTGTCTCTTAAGTTACAGCATTATATATCTATACCTTTTCTTTAGGCCCAAAAAAAAAGTTATTAGTTTATCATCCCCTCCATAACTTTTAGGGAAATTCTGATATTTTTTTATGGGGCCTTAATGTAGTATCTACTCCTTTGCTATGGTTTGTACAACCTACAATACAATCTCTTTTATTTTTGTAAATAGTCCATAATCCAAGGCACACAAGGTTATACATCAATACAATAGTAATACATAGGAAATGTCAATTATGCTACAAATAGCACTTGAATAAATACGAAACACAACAAAGCCAATTGATTCATGCACAGTAGATCTGGCCAGGAGACCAATCCATACTACAATTTGTACAATAAACAATATGATCAATGAAACAAATCATTTCTTGTCTCCCAATTCCTTCTCTATCCACTTGAACTGTTTAAATTATTCATTTTTATAATGCACTATATAAAGTAGTTTGTCTCCATAGATAATGCACTTGTGTTATCCTGGTTATTGGATACAAAATCATTCATACATAATGTATAGCCTCCTCCCCTCCCTTAGGAGTATTGCTGGTCTTACAGCTAATTTAGTGCCAGACCAATTTCATTCTACATAATTCAAATCCTACCTGGTACTCATTCATATTCCTGGGTGATAAGAGACAATAGATAAAAGTGTCTTCCCCACAGACACAACATGAGCAGTATAGATTTGATTTATAAAACCATGTGTTTATAAACTTAATAATAATAATTAGAAATTGCAAATTGCAAGTGAAGTGCTGCGAAGTACAACTGCATGTAAATGTTCTTCGAACAAAATTTTTTATGCGAGTCAAGTGAAAATAATGAATAATAAAAATATAACAAATAATATGAGACACGACCCATTGTCTATATTAGAACACTTCTCATTGGGTAACAAGTCGTAATTTTTCATTTTTGTCAAAAAGTGTCTATAGTGGTGAATTATCGTTAAGGTTTTTTTTAATAAAGTTTCAAGAATGTCTATGTATGTGGAAAATGTAGTTGATTACCAAAGGTTACAATTTTTATTTTGAAGACTGCATGGTCTAGGAAGTGTACATTTTTTTATGGGGCAAGTTTCCAAGGGCGGGTTTTCTAGGGGCGAGTTGACTGCCAAAGAGTGTTGCCAAAGTGCGAGCCAGCGTGTTATTTGATCACAAGTGCGAGACATCGCAAGTGTGAGCCAGCGAGCCATGACGTCACGACAATAGATATGAGACGTTACTCGAGTTGTGCGATGTATCGGCTGAGATTTGTGGAGTGCAATTCAAAAAACAACTATAGGTCTAATAATGAATTATTGTGATGTTAAATAGACAATGTTAGCTATCAAGGAGCGACATTGTTTTTCATTGGGACCTTCGTCCCTTCAAGGCTAGGCCTATACCATCCTAGCTAGTCTAGGCCTAGAATAGGATAAGGCTAGCGCGACATGCGGACGTTGGTACGAGTAGGTTAGTCTACAAACGTCGCCTAAAGTAATTGAT
>NW_022694730.1:328384-369365 GCF_011630105.1 Anneissia japonica | reverse complement strand
CTTTTCAGTCGTCTTATGCCCTTGTTTTTTGACAAACAATGACCTTTCAGAGGTCAAATTGCTGTCAAGAATATGAATTGGCTGCTTCACAGCAATAATAATAATAATAAATAAATAATAATAATAATAATGAGTACTCTCTACATTATTTCAATGATTCTGTCTACTAACAACCATTGTTGTTGACTAACAGTCAAAATTATTTGTGTATTTTCTTTCGGGAATATTTTTTGCCACCCTTTTAACATTTTTCAAAAATATGGTACAGTATGCTAAACAACAGTTTTACAAACCATGTACAGTATTAGGTATACAAGATTTTGATATCACTATATAGTGAGTGAGGAACTATACAATTATCATTTAAAACAGTGTGAAGCGAGCAGAAAAATAATATTGTTCTTGATTGATTGTCACCGTATAAATATTGATGGATTGATTTTTCTAATTGTATTCATATTTATCTTATTCACGTTGATAATTTGTTATAATTTGTTGTCGAGAACCAGTTAACTCTGCTAAAGTAATTAGGTGCAACAGACACATGATCAAATGGAAACAAAACTGACATATATTTATAATATATTAAACCTAAGGTCAGAGAGCAAATAAACAAGAGCCTTATTTTAAATGATGGTGTAAGATCAGAAGGAAGTTTGATTGTCATAAATTGTTTAACATTATTTAATAAAATCAAAACTTGTTTCCATGCTTAACGATCACATGACAAATAAAGCAATCAATAGTTATATGTAATATTTACAAGATACCAATAGTAAATGATAATTCATCATAACTTTGTTGAAGACAGAATTGTTTTATTTTCATTTGATTTTTATAAACAGGCAAATATTTTTATAGAATGTTTTTTTTTTATCTTTACTATACAAACATTATTTGATATAGTAGCATAACACTGAATTGCATCAGATTTACATAATAAATACTTAAAACTGACATAGGTCTACATAAAAAACATACAAATTCATGTCACCGAAAAGGACCAACAATTTGACCTGATTTGTTACTTAGTACTCCTATATGCCCATGATTTTCTGCTAAACATTACATTAGGCTTTATCCTGTTCAGTTAATTTTTAGATTAAAACATTACAATAGGAACATGAAAAGGGTAAAACCCTCCGGGAAAGCTTTATTATCCAAATCTTATCTCTGTTTCCGGATACAACACTAATAAACTGTTGAATCATGAGATATTATCTCTGGGTCTGGATGCAACAATAATAGATTATTTCATTATGAAGAAAAGGACAAATATTCACTCAGTTGTGTGTATATATGCTGTAGTCATAAATTATCTATAAACATCACCAAATCCCATTTTGTAATAATTGTTAAAATTCAGAAATTAAAAAAAGTATTTATATTGTTGAAAATATCTTTTTCATTACCTATTTCAACCCCTTGTAGTCGAGCAATGATTGATGAAAACTTTTAAAAGGAATGATTTATTGTAACATGCTGGTGTGAAGTATTTTAGCAAAATACTGAATCGATAAATTTTGGATGGTGTAGCTTTACAGGCATAGTATTGAATGAGGTATATTCTTCTCCAGGCTGCATACCAGTACTGTATGCTGGTGTGAAGTAAATAGCAAAATACTGTACTTTTTAGCAAAATACTGTACAAATCCATAAATTGTGGATGGTGTAGCTTTACAGGCATAATATTGAATGAGGTATTCTTCTAAAGGCTGCATACCTTCCTTTTGGAGGTAGTTTTATTTTTCGTAGGACTTGATATTTTTAGCACTTTCAGTAACCTTACAGTATGCTGAACTTTAGTTCCTACTGTACATTAGCCTGTTAAAGAGAAAATATCAAGTATTCAAACTTTCAGAACAATTTTTCAGTAGATATTTATATAGAAATTATGTTTTTTGTCAGTCAGTGGGACTGTGTAGGTCAGTCTGAGGTCGTAAGTTGAAGTCTCACCATGCTGTTATTTGTTTTGTGCTGCTCCTATGAGTAACTATATATATTGTGTAACCACAGAACATGCATTCCTCAAGTGATCTTGGGGTCATTCATAAATATATTTTCAGTGGTGCACATCGAATACCAGCAATTTTCCACCATTACTCTCCCTTTAAGCTCAGACTGGTATTACAGTACTTTATCATTTATGGGAAATGAAATTGTTGTCATTTATACTCTGCTCTATCCACTGTTAACTATCAATAAGTGCTTGACATTATTGCCCTGGTTATTAAAAACAACTAACATGTTATGTGCAACTGCCTTCAGACACTGGAGAGTATTCCTCATATGAATTAACATTAACAATTTTATTTATGTTACAGATACCCAATACTTCTAGTAAATATTAAAAACATAAGATACTGTCAATAAAGTGCCATGTCCAACAATGATCCCTACAGAGTGGGTGTTTGCCAAATGCTGGAACGTGGGCAGCGTCGAGTAGCCCGCTTCATTTGTAAAGACTATGAGTCAACTTACTTCTCTCTACTAAACAAACTAAATTGGACCAGTTTGCATGAACGCCGAAAATACCTTCGTTTGAATTTCTGTTTCAAAATGTATAACTTTTCTTTTAATCACAACCAGACTCGATCTAATCACAATCTCAGACTTAAGTTCCAATGCACCACACTGACTCTTACTGTAAATACTCCTTTTCACACAGAACTGTTGTTAACTGGAATGCACTCCCTATGAATGTTATAGATTCTCCTTCTCTTCCTGTTTTTAAAACAAGACTTCTATGCTCTATTTCCCTTCATCATTCCGATTCTTGTCCAATTTTCCTTTAGATAAATATCATTTTAATTAAATAACTATAACTCCTAAATATATTCCATATTTTTTTTATTGTATTTACCTTGATTTTATATAGACTATAATTATTTTCAATTTAATTCATTTATATTCTGTTATATTTTAAAGTTTTTTATTAATCCAACATCTAAGCCTTTAAAGTTTTTTATATAGTTTAATTGTTTCGTGTAGTTTTTACTGCTTATCTTCTATAAATTGTATTAACCTCTATATGGGAGTTATTTATATGGGCTTAAGCCCGCTCAGGTAGCAGCAGTTTGGCGCAGCGGTTTAGGTTCGGACTTTCAATCGTAAGGTCGGGGTCTCGCGTCTCCGCTGTGCAGATTCGCTTGTGTCCTTGGGCAAGGCACTTTAGCTACATTGCTTCAGTCCATCCAGCTGTATCAATTGGGTACGAGCAATCTGCTGGGGACTAACCTGCAACGAACTACTGTCCCGTCCAGGGGGAGTACAACTCTCATCCGCTTCACACTACAGAAACTGGGGATAAGCTCCAGCCCTATGAGCCCCCAGTGGTTCGGAAAGGATTATAGTAAGCCTGCTCAGCAACCCTTGCTTGCTTTCTTTTTTTGTTTGTTCCATTTACTTGATTTGAATTTTGTATGTAATCTATGTTGCAAGGGAAATAAATTTGATTTGATTTGATGTAAGATAATTGGCAAATGCAGGTTTCGGAAGGATCCAAAATCCATTCCCAACAAATGTTAATGCAAATGCAAGGGCCTAGACGTCCAAGCCGTGGATTGTTCCATTGTGAACAAGTAAACACTAGTCTAGAATTATTCCTCAGTAGGCGGAGTGCATTGTGCAAGCAATCTTCAGCCAGAGGTTTCTCTATTTTGTTGCATGACGTATGCCCATATGACCGCTGACCGTTTCTATATAATGGCTACTGAGCATCGTCAAAAGCTATCAGTGTGAGATTTTATTGAAATGAAGCATTACTCACTTCCTTAGTAATTCTCGGTATGACATAGTTTTATTTACATACCTTCATGTACTAAAAGAATAGTACGTTGACTTAGAGCTTGACAATAAAGTACTCACAAAAAACTATTGAAATGTTTCATAATATTTGACCTAGAATTGTGCCTATTCAATTGGTTTGTTGTTCTTTGATTAAAAACTTCCCAGCAATCCTTAATGTACGTGTAGGGTTATAGGTACTGTACCATATTCTGTGTTTTTGCAGTAAAATTTCTACCACTTAAATCATACTTTTGCAACTGTTCATTTTAAATCTTATAGCTAATAATAGAGATTATAACAATAACTATAATTGTAAATGATTTCCTTTGATTAATTTTGAGATTTTGTTGTAGAGTATCTGAGGTCATGTGATCATTACATGAGCCAACCGTAAATCGTAGACGGCTTGCAAAAAAGTCTTCCTTTAAAAATTAACAAAAATTAATTATGTAATCGACCTTTCTGAATTATTAATCAAACTTAACAGCTAACCAATAGGAAAAGGGTCAGGAATATGCACGTCCAACAAACACACGTTTGTTTTTACACCGTCGTTTTTTTGGGACCTTAGCAACAATATCCAATGGGTGGGGTTTAGCGAAAACGTCCATTGAGCTACATGTTGGAAGATCAGACATAATTGATGTGTCAGAATGACATGTTTCATGCACAGTGTAGTATTAGTAAGGATATTACAATATGCAGATGTCGAATAAGTTGACAAAATATAATAACAGTTGATGTTAATACTATTGTAGGCGATTCACACCTGTCACCTTGAAAACCAAAAAATAACTTCCTTCCTATCCTGTTTGTCTTACATCCATATTATCAAGTCATTAGTTACACTTTAATGAGACTTAGCATAGTAATTGTATTCTTACTGCAGGTTAAGTGCACTCTTCTCTTAGGCCATGTGCCTTGTACTATTAAGTACGTTGCTGAGGTCTTCTGTCATAATTTCCAACATCCTTCTTTCTGTGGTTGGTATTATAGACCTACCAAGTGCCCTGCAAAAAATGTTGACTGCGATGGTCACTTTCTCTATCATGCACATTAGTGTTTACTTGCTTTATTAGTTATCGCGTTTTCGCTATGACATCATTCGCTGCAATAATTTTGTTATTTCATCCATGTCCCCCACATCTGTACAGTGTTTGAACATGTATTTACGGCCATATATAATATAGGTGCCATATTCTTAAAATGTTCTGACCTCAGCCACAACCATGGTGAGGCTGAGGCAGTGTGGACATCCCCTATGTATGTCATTTTTTAACCAGAACCTTGACAGGTCTGGTATATTGTGCGATATTTTTTGTCTCATTTCCAACATTTTCTACCCAAAACCAATTAAAAATTAATGCTCATTATTATTATTATTATTATTATTATTATTATTATTATTATTATTATTATGACTGGAAGTTTTGGTAATACAGTGTACCCTCAAATTTTGAGACCACTTTTTCAAAGAACTAAATAACAATCTTTAATCTTCAAACACAAAACTAACCCTCTATTTGGAGATCGAAGCCCCAAATTTCAGGTCCCATAGGTGGTCTCGTATTGGAGGGCGAACTGTATTATTTAACAGATCTTAGTGAAATTCATCAGCTAATCTTGTTTTAGACTATAGAGAGCAGTAGACAGAATTATCTTTTCTATCAGCAAGTTATATTTAGCTGGTAAAACTATATTGATCGATAATAAACCAAGAACAATGAAGTTAGGCCTATATTTAAATGATTGAACTATTTATAGTTTTATTACAGGTATGCAGTTTGCAAAAGAATCTATATTGTTTTTAAAGTTGAACCTTCACTCCCTTTATTATCTAAACTTCATCCTGGATGTTAGGTGATCACTCGCGAAGGTGTTATTGTTTGCAGTCCAGATTTTATCAGGAAAATTGAAAATGAGAAATTTAAGTTTATGAAAGAAAGAAATTGAAATAGATCTAAATAAAGAAAATTGCAAATTATATTGAGTTTTCATGTTACTTTAAGCATGCTAAAATATTATTTTTCAAGAATTTACTGGTACCTTATTTGACTTCTTAAGATAGTATAAAACAAACTCTGAAAAACGTGATACAAGCCTTTGTGATTCAATATTTCAAACTTTATTACAGTAGTTCATCGTCAGAAATGACTTATAATGAATTCACATTTTATATCTTTGAACACAAACTCATCATCATTTGAACTTTAATATAATCTGTCTTCTGATGCTATACAACTCTGTATGACCTCTTCTTCTTATTACATAGTATAGTGTCTTATATGACCTCATCTTCATAGTGGGCTAATTTCTCTGATGTTAAGTACAACCTCATCTTCATGAAGTATAAATGTCTTCTTCATAGTGCATTATTGTCTTCCTAATAAGCAAGTGTCTTTATGTCATTTCTTCATTTGATTAAGTAGTGCATCTTCATAATATGGCATAACCAACAAAACACGAAAATTGAATTTGTATAGCACTAGTGTTCGTAATCATTAATAATTACAGTATAGTGTTTTTATTATCATACATTTCCATTCTGTCTTTGGCAATTACTGTCACTTTCTGTCTTTTGTGTTATGTATGCAAATTCTCTTTTGTATAAGTCCACTGAGGATGTTGTTATTGAATCTGCTGGTTATTTGTTGTCATTGAAATAGAACCACTATTCATTGGAATACATTATAATAATGATGTTAATTTAAGAAGAATCATTTATAGATTAGAAAAACATAGCAAGCAAGTAGTGGGAGTAAGCATAAAGAGATTTTAATGAAAGTTTGGATTAGTATGATAATGAGGATGTTGTTATTGAATATTTAAAGAAAATATGTAACTAATATAATTCAGTAGAATAGTACTTATTAATAATGATGTTGATTTGACAAAGATTATCTATATTAGGAAGCAAAAGTAGTAATATAGTGTCGTTGTTCTTCTTTGTTTATTTCTGAACATTTTCAGGTTGCCACATTTTGGATATTCAGAGTATTGTATGAGTGTATTCACAACAAGATAATCTACCTTCCTTTAACACATTATGATACCAATATAGAATATTTAAATCGTCTATTTGTAAATTTAGTTCTTGTCATAGACCTTGTCTTCCTTAAATCCTTGGTTGTCCAGACTACCTGATTAGGATTAACTAATTATCTAAGTGTCTAATGTTTATGTTTGTATACATCTTCACAATAGGTGTCCTCAGATTATAATGTGAATTAATTAATTAGTTCATGTACGGTACTGTCATACATTACTGACAAGTAAACAGTAAGTTTATTGATCTCTATCATAATAAGCAATTAGAATAGTTGCGTGTCATACACTAGTGGAAATTTATTATACAAAGGTTTGATTAATGCAAAAAAAAATGTTTAAATAAACATAACAATAACATCAATTACAAATATAATACTAATGATGTAAGTGATTTAATAACAACAATAATAATAATAAGGGAAAAAATAGAGGAAAATTGAGGTTACTAGTTACCAATGAAGAGCAGAGACTATTTAAAATTAGTTTTAAAACTAATACTAACATCATATTTACAAGATTATAATATACACCAATTTAGAGTAGAAAGGGGTTAACATTATATAATCTTATATGACAACATTATAAAATGATGATTGAAATAGTACTCTTAGTTTTATTAGTATCTGTAAAAGTTTGTGGGGAAAAATTATTTAGGGCTTTGTCCAGATTTTACCGACCCACTAAACAGCACTCATCTTACATGATGTTTTTGAGTATGTAAACAATGCAAGGCCAATGCATGTATTTTAGTACTTTACGAGGTGTAAAAGACGTGGTTAAGACTTCAGCATTTTAAGATTAATTTTGAAGATTAATTTAAACTCAAATTATTTTTATCTCAAATGCAAGTAAATCTCAAGGATTTGAGCTTCTCTTTAAGGAATTCTATTGCATTGCGATGAGTGTGTTGGACTTGCTGAGTGCCATTCAGCGACGTAATTTAACGAAAGAAGTCTAACAGTGAGGAATTTAACTTGAATTAAGCCGTTGATGGTATGCTGTTTAGCATCATGACCAAGCGAGTTGAGCAACAGGCTTAGCACCGTGAAGTCAACCTTATGAATGACAAGATTTCTGGCAGTAGTCCCAAGTAGTGATGTGATAATCATGTGTTTTTCTGATAGCATATTTTTTTGTAGCATTGAAAAAATCTAATTTGTTTATATCAAAATGATACTAAAAAATTAAATTAGCATTTAGCTTCGAATTAGCTAATTGATAGGACCTTGATTTGTGTTTTTGTAAAAGTTTGTTGCTGTGTTGCTGTTGTCTAAAGTTGGGCAGAACTATCATTTAGCAGTAGGTATTTCCATGGAGGTAAAAAAGAGCTCTTTTTTACTTCCTAACTGGACACTAATTTTGGTCCTGAAGGTGTCTCCTTTTTATATTAATAATGCAGTACAACCCCCTACTTTGGGTCATCCCCTATGAAGGAAATACTCTGCTGCAGAATGGAAAAAAATTATCTTTTAACACTGTGGCCAACCCCAAAAGGGACAACTAACTGGACACTAGTTTTGGTCCTGAAGGTGTCTCCTTAAAATGGACATTATAAAATGATTTTTTATATTTTTTTTATAACATTTTAGACAATGAATAATCTGTAGCAAAACTCTTTGATGTGCTAGTCTCTTTAAGAGGCCTGGTAATGTAGTTGTTATTAAAGTAGTCACTGACATACTCTGTGTCCATGAATTTCCACAGGTTAAGAGATTCACTCATGGCAAATTGGAAAACAGCATGAGTGCTTACAACTTTTGAAATGTTAGAAAATGTTAGGTATGGTGATCAAATCATGATCTATTTATAATGATCATTGTGTTTGCTGGGATTCTTCACTTAACTCGGCATTTATGCTCAGCTGAATCTCTTGCTGTCTTTGTTTAGCAAAGACTGAAAACTGAGTATAAGGAATTGGTAGGTATGTTAGTTGGATATTATTCACCACTCGTTGAACATTGAATCATCTTAAAATTTCAGAGGAATGGAGTGGTGGCGTATTTAGATTTCAAAAACCGTAGTTTATTATTACATTGGGATATCTTCTACTTAGTTAATATTTCATGGCTTAGTTGTTTTTGTTTTTCAAGCTTTTCCTATATCTGGACAAATTACTGTAGAAGTATAAAATGCATATTTTTTGTTAAACTACGTTGGTCATCACACTCCATACATACGCTATTAATATACATGATGTTGGTTTACAGTTTCATACAGTACCAGAATTAAGAACTACTTCGTCATAATGTGGTACTCTAAAGGACGCAAGATTCTTGTTTACATTTTATAGATGTTTTAGATCCAATCTTTAACAATTGGAAAGAGATTGTGCTTCTCTAGACTGTGCATGCGTAGAGCTACTGTACACATATTCTATACTATCTGGGAATGTGCAGCCAAATCATTTTATTAATAGGTGAATGTTTACACATACATTTGATCGAAATAATGATATGATATGATACACTACTTAGTCTTCGTTTGAACAGCTCTACGATATGTCTAAAATGTCATCTAGTTCTGAATTATCGTTTGAAATGTGAATTAGCACACACTTGAAATGTGAATTATCATACACTTGCTTCAACTTAGCAGTTAACCAACGGAAGTTATCCAATAAAGACAGACCTCTACAGTTATTTGCAGCTTTTCCTGTCCAATGTATACTTTCAATTTATTGCACTTGTTGACTTGTGGAAAAATATATCATGACATTTGGATGCTTTATGCTACATTAGGCTCCAAATAGACAAGACACAAAAACCACATTTGACGAAAAACTCTGAAGCGGTTAATGCGATACAGGTTTTTGAATATGTAAAAACTGTGGGAGAAAGATGGAAAAAGGGTGGTTACACCCTTTTCCCCTCCTCCCAGTTTTTAAATATTAAAAAATATGTCTCAGTGGCTTCCGAGTTTTTCATGAAAAATGCATTTTGTTTTCTTTTAAAAATAATCAGTTGTACAACATATCAAAAATTGTTTTCCCTCCGTAGCCTGGCTCTAACTTTCCATGTATTAAGATTTATTATGTTATTCATATTTGGAATGCATTGTAGCCTAAATATGGATCCCGACCCAATTATTGAGAGTAGTTTGGGAGAGAAGTGGTAACATACAGTATTCTAGTGTGTTAGCCTAAAACCACTAGCCAAACTATATATTCATTGATTACATATCTAGATGAAAATTCATACTTAAAATTATTTTGTGTTTTATTGTTTTTTTAATAGTCATTTCTATGTCAGTTGAGATTTGTTGAAAGATATAAAATCTTGAAATGATTATGCATGATGGCATAATATTATTTTAACTTTGAGGAGTAATACTAATTATGAATATGTAGGTCAAGATTTAATGCTGTGATTTGTATCGGTTTTTACTATACTTTAAAGTACTTCAGTATTGTCCATTTGAAAGTTTTATCTTGTCCACTGCTTACTTATGGGTCAATTCCAGAATTTTTATCTACTGGATTTAATATTTCAAATTGTTAAAGCCCCTCCTTGAAATGTTTGTAGGGTGCTATAAAACCACATATTATATATATTTTATTATTGTTAACATAACTTATCAGAATATACAATTTGTGATGACTACATAACTTCTTAGTAGATGTTAGTTTGCATTTGTATGTAATTAACATCTGTACACCTGAAGGTGATTTTAATAGAACATTTATTTGATAAGTTTGTTCTATAGGTCTAAGTACAAGAAGTCTGGAATCTTCCCTACCCTCAATCAGTGGAACAGATTTCTTGACAAACCTGTGGACTATAATAGAAAATTAAATGGAAATGTTGAGTATGTGCTGTAGAGGAGCAATCATTCGGAACAGTATCAGCTCACTATTAGCGTTTATTATTATCATTATAAATGAGGATAAATGATGGATTCTGTTTTATTGTACAGTGTGCCTCTAACCTTGTTCCCACCTCTACCCTCAATTGTACTACTAAGTCAAGTAAAATAATATAAGGTATTTAGTCCATACTGTGGTTTAATAATAATAATAAAACATATCCACAGAAACACTTGTTCACATTTGTATTCGTGACCACAACGACACTAACTCATGATAATAGATTAATAAAATAATGATATTATAATAATATATACATTGTACTTAAGTAATAGTTTGTCCCTGATTCATTCACAAATATAATTCTTCAATGAAATGAATTTGGAGACCATGCTCTTTGATGTTTATGTGTTAATTATGAAAAATGTTAATTTTGTAAAAATTATGCTTCATAAATTTTTAACAAAATAAATGTTTTCACAGTATATTAACAAAAGGTTTTTTCATACTTATCTTGTGTTGTATAGTTTAACCTGCCAGTTGAAACTGAAAATACTATGTATCTTAGTTACAATTATCTTTTATCTTGTTATTAAATTTAAAATGGTTAAACTATAGATTAATCATTAAATTCATAATTTAAAAAAAATTCATAATTCAATTGTATACTACTTTTAATTTTACACAGATCATAACACAAATCACTTAAAATAATACAAAAGAGTAATCTTAACATTTTACATTTTACAGTAATTGAAAGTAAGGTGGTGTCAATACTATAGATACCTCCACCATTGTACAATACTAGATTTCCTAGCTCACCCACATGTTAAACATGTTTGACCACATGGGAAATACATATAGGTTTACCTGGTGGTAGTATATTGATAGATTTACAATTAGGTTCAATGGATTACATTGCTCATTGGATTAAAAGCTTGACTGCTTGCAAAACAAAGTGTGCCTTTTAGTCCAAGGGGGTCATACCTTACCCAGGGGAAGTAAATTTGTACCTTTGTCCAAGGTGGTGATGTATGTATTGTACCCAGGGGAATTAAATGGTACCTTGTAAGATACTTATTGTTGTTTGAATTTGTCATACATCATTATCATTGGATTGATATTTCACATTGCAATTTTTATTTAGCCATGGGTTAAAATACTTCAAGGTAAGCATAGGGTCAACACAATAACTTTTACCAGCTTACCTATAATGGGTTGGGGAGGAGGTTAAACGGTCCTTTCCTAAGTGTCAATCAAACTTAACCAATAAGAAAAGTGCCATGAATACGTGCATGTCCAACAAACATTCATAATAGGGACATTTCGCAACCTTACGAAAACGATAATGAAAACATCATCATTATCGTCATTTTTGCCTAAGATATTCTTTACAATACATACAAGCTGAATACGATCGTTTATTCATGTAAAGGCATAGATGGAGCTACGTTGTCAAAGATGTGCTACTGTAGGGAATGGATTGACTAAACATTCGATGATGTAACCATATTCGTTAACGTTTTCATTAGCTTGTGAAACCTCCGTTTTCTCAAAAACATGTGTTTACGTACATTTTATGCCATTGTTTTTTAGGACCCCAGCAACAATATCCAAGGGGCGGAGTTTAGTGGAAAACCCATTGGAACATGGAAAAATATATTTATTTCTTTTTTATGTAAATGTAACTACCATAGGTGTCGGTGATGAGTGCACAAATATTTTGCGCTAGGGCTTGTATCCGTCACTCATTTGGATGTTTGGTTCCATTGGCCAACTAATTTCAACATTCATTCTCTGCTAAATAGTTTTTGAAATATTATGATGATTACGATACTGTATTTCTTTTCTATGATGGCAATGATTATAGCGGTGACAGTTATATTGTGTGTTTATGATTTAAAACCCTTTTTTGTTTTTGTAGGCCTTTGGAAATGCAAAGACAGTTGTGAATAATAATAGCAGTCGTTTCGGAAAATTCATTCAAGTCAACTACAGACAGAATGGCACAGTACACGGGTAAGATAAAAATAACATGAAATATCAAGCAATTAATTGAGACCTGGAGCTGGGTGCTTAACATACTTGCCATCCAATCCCATGGTCTGTCATGCTCAAATGTTGTGTTCAAATTCAGAGCAGGCAATCCAATTTTAGAAATGGACATTGGAATTAATGATTATTTGCTGTGACATTTTGGTTCTAAAAGATATTAACCAGAAGCGTGTCCAGAGAATAACTTGCAACATATTCTCTACTGGCCTTGTAATCTTGTAGCATTCGTAGCTGACTCTTATACACATCTAGATGTGTATAATATATATATCCATTTTACATCCTTTTTTAAGTGTGGTCAACCTTAGATTTGAGGTTAACCACACTTAAAATCCCTTATATTCTTACTTTATTTATTCAATGTTTGCTAATACCAGCCATGCTGGTTGTTTTTAATTTGCTATTCTCACAATAATGATAAGAATAAATAATAATTTGTTAGTCCTCATTCAAATTGGAAATCAGAAATTTGGGCTGGGCCCATGGGGACCCAACTGAACTACACTATACAACAGACCCAAAGAAATATTGTCTTTAACCTGTCTGACTCTTAATTATGAGGGTTATTTGTGGATCCACGCGATCAGACTCCAATTAAAGCTGACGCTGGCTGGGTTTGAACCGGGGTCTTCAGCACAAGAAGCAGGAACAATACCTGTCAGCCAACCCCTCAGCACCAACCTAACTTGGTTCGTGTTAGGTGCCCACATTCTAATCCTAAGTTCATGATCTTTTTCAGGAGCTTTCTAATCAAAATTAAATTCCTAGCACTATCAGACTGAAGCTAAATTTTGACTCATTTTTTGTTAAACTAACCATGTACTGTACCTCATCAGTTCTATCCAAAAATCTAGCACAAACATTTTTTTTGGTAAAGACCCTAAAGCTACACACAGTGAGGTTAACCAAGCAAATCATGCATTGGGATGTTTTGTTTGGTGTAAAGAAAAAGGAAATATTTATTATCAATTTATCATAGGGAAAAACCATGAAACCATCAATTCCAGATTCATATTCCATTTATTGTTACATTACAAGGCAAGTCATTTTAGATAATTTGAACTGTAAAAGCTGGACGTATATGCAATTGTGGAAGAGTGGCTCAGTGGGAACGGTTTTTATTCAGCTTTATTCACTATGCCCAGGTATGCCAAACAGTGAACTTAATCACTCTACAAAGTGGCAATCCCTTCACAAGTCACAAGACAAACAATTATACACAAGACGCTTCACATAGACCAAGTCCCATTATGGGGCTTAGGGAGTGGGGTTGTTTTGGTTGTGAGAAAAAAATACTGTTACTGTGACAGGAATTGAACCCAGGACCCTGGGATTGGACCAACCAAGCATCTTAACCAACCAAGCTATTCAATCTCTCGCTGTGCATTTCACTTGTGTCATTGAGTATAACTGGGTACCTGGTGGGGTTGCCTGCTACTGCACCAATATGGCAGCAACATTTAAGCATGTGGACCAAATGACCAGGGAAAACAAAGCGCTTCGTAACCTAAAGGAAAGGTGCTTTATCAAATACCAAGTAACAAATAACAAAAAAAAAAAAAATCATAGACAGTTAAATATATAACAAACAGCTGAACTGGAGGAATACTCTGTGATGTTTCTTGAACAATGAAGTTCAATATTTGATATGCTTACTTGGCATAGTAAATTAGCTTCCAATTGAAAATAATTTCATTTTGTCAATTAACACATTTTCTAAAAATCTTTCTCATTGACCCATAACAATCGGATGGCAGACAATTTAAGGAATTAGTAATTAAATATTTGTAAGTCAGCAAAAAATGTGCGGTCTTCATCTTTGAAGTAGATAACTATTGAATTCAATGTTTTTATTAAGTGTTTTGGTTATTTTACCAGATTTTAACATAGTCATCTTTAATATAAATGATGTTAGTAATTAAAAGTTATATATGGTGTGAAGTGTTGCATTTGGTTTTGAATATTTGACCTTCAGGTAACATTTTCAACAGGATGATTGAATTTATAGCATCTGCAGAAATCAAATTCAATTAAGTTTTAACATAAATTGATGTCAATGACAAAGCCACTTTATAAAACAATACACAAAGTACATGTTGTTGAAATTACTCCAAGGTATCCTTTGTCAACTTTTTGTTTATTGGACAGAAGTTGTCAATATATGTAGAAGAGATGAAATACTTATTTGTGTAGTTTCATGTTATTCACAGTTTAAATACGTAAATCCTATACTTGATTCTCAAAATATATTACTTATAGTAATGTCTAATCATTGACATTGTCTGTTTGGATGCATACAAATTAGGGCTTTTTTTGCCTGGTCATGTCTTCATGACTAATTTACTAAAATAGTTTTTGTAACATGATAACTACACATTCTTTTGTCTATTGAGCATGGTACATACTGGGTAGCAGGGATTAATTTTAATTGGCAATAATTTTTATAATTGGGAGGATAGTCTTGGGTTCTGGAAATCATTCTGCCCAAAACAATAGAGTACAAATATAAAAGTCAAAAAATAATACGTATGCCTAAAGGAACTATGCATTTTGGGATAGGGGTGTTACTCCACTAAGGTCCTAGTGACCCGCATACCCCGCCCTAATCAAACTATGCATCATTTGTAAAATATAATATTTCAATGGTATGTGTGTTCATGCATACAAAGTAGGCCTTTACCAGACTATGGGCTTATGTTACATTATGGTTAGTATTTGAATTACTAGTTGATAATATTATATAAAATGTAGATGGTATTATAATTTACAGTTAAAATTGAATAAAGTAATTGTTCTTTTTCCCTTTAAATCTTTTTTTTTCGTACCAATGATATTAATGGAAGGATTGTCATACATATCCAAGTAAGAAAGTCTTATCTATGGTGACTTGCTTTAATTTTACTTTTTCATTTACAGATTCTTCATTTTGTCTCTACAGTATAAGTCTTGTTTAATCTATGCATTTTGATTCTCTTTCCTTTTTCCCATTTATATTTTCTGAAAATGTTAATTATAAAAATTACAGGTAAACTTTTTTTTTCAATTTGTACTCACAAATTATAACTGATTTGTTGGGATAACTTTCATTGAAGGCAACTGATATAACATCAGTGAAGCATATGGTACAGTTATCGTTTTCTTCTCATTAATTTAATTATTCTTTCCTATTTTTCATTTATCTTTTAGAGTATGTTATTACGTTATTATTCATGTTATTTCTCCATTACAAACCAACAGCATTAATCAGTTTCCACTTAATACAAGTGCATACATTAAAAAAATTGTTTAACAACTTTAAATGTAATACAACAAGAAATAAAAGGGCATAAGAACTGAGATGTAACAATAAGAAAAATGTGAAATCGTACAGTAAGAAATACAGCTTAGGCAGTCGTCAGTAACTAAAATATATGTATGTGTTATGAATCTTTTTGTTGGTTTTTCTTCCTTCTTTAGTGCAATTGTGGAACAATATCTTCTGGAGAAATCTCGAATTATTTTGCAGTCTCCAAATGAACGCAACTATCATGTGTTTTATTATCTTCTTAATGGTGCAACTGATCAAGAGAGGGAGGCATTTTGGCTACAGAAACCGCAAGATTATAACTACTTAAATCAAGTAAGTGGCATGCGATGTTCTCAACCAAGATTAACAAAGTTAACCACTTGGTTACAAGTTACTCTAGACTGACGTTCTGTTTGTTTCCTTCTCTTACTTATAACTAGTAGTGGTCAGTGGCGCCCTTTCCCTTTCAGCAGCAGAAAAAATCAAAACATAAAATTGTTTAGATATTAAAATGGCGGAAACTTAATGGGGCCACGCCCCTCAACTCCTCTATAGTCAACTTGTCTTTCCAAAACCATCTCCTGCTCATAGGTCCTGGATTGGAGCTTCATATCAAACAATTCTGGATCTTTCTCTGATTACACCATCAACAACTTTTTCAACACACTCATTTAAGGATCTTAATTTAGCCTCAGCTATGAGAGAATTTCAGTACCAGAAATGTAGAAACCTTGAATAGCAATGAAATTACATTTACTTACAATCCTGGCCTGACTACTCAATTTTGCAACTCTTCATATTTTTACAGTAGATTAAATACTCTTTCCATACCATATTTATTCCCAACAAATAAAACCAGATTTCAGAATTTTGTAGTCTAAATAAAGTTTTTTTATACAAAGAAAAAAGTTCAATGAAAGTATATGAAAAAAAAAATCAAATTAAGACATTGAAATCAGTATATGCAGCTGACTGAGACTGAGCACTTACCACCAGGGATGGAGATGGTTTAATAAAGTTAATGACGAGAATTTAAATGTCAAATTTTGTTCACTTTTATAAAGAAATTTAAATTAGAAGAGAAGCCTGAGACAAACAATATGAAGATTGCAGTGAAAGTTAGTTAAAAAGGAAATCATGAAATTATGCCATTGGGAATTAATGCAAAGCTAAATTTAAAGTATTATTGATTTTTTTAAACTATGTTTTTTGATGATTTATATGGATGCAAATGGTGAACAATGCCTGTTAGATTATTTCTATGACTGACACAGGAGTAAAGCATTGATTTCTATAGTGGTTCAATATTTGTTGCCTCTGAATACTATCTATATTAAATAAGGTTTATATTTTTAAATAGATACCTTGGTCTTAAACAGATAAATTTTAATAGAGATACATCTAATAATAAATAGAGATCTTAGTTCAGAATAAAGATGTTTCTATAAATATCCAAAATGACATTTTGCTTCTCAATGGGTCTATTTAGAAATTGGTTAGAGTAGTCTAATTAAAGTATTTTTCAATTATTAATTCAATAATTTTTCAATTATTTTCAATTATTAATTTGCTAATTGCTGTGCCAGTGCTATTGGTTTTCCCCCTAAAATTTTACCTTGCCCCTCCCTTGCCCCCCCCCCCCAATTTCAGACGCTGGAGCCACCACTGGCTAATTGTTATTACAAAATGGTTATTCTCTATATTTTTTATTACAAGTTTTAACTCTCCATCACTTACAATATTTTGGTAGAGTAAATGTTATACAGTTGATGGGACGGATGAGCGATATGAGTTCAATCGTCTACGACAGTCAATGGAGATGGTTGGCTTTTCAAATGAAACAATGCGAAGGTTAGTACATTATTAATTATCATATTGATATGTAATAATATTTGTTTAGATTTTTCTGTACAACTTAATTTTCTTTAATGAGTAGTTCAACCCATTTGCCCAATTCTCAGCAAGTCTGATGTATTTGTATATACAGGTAGAACTTAAATTAATAATTTCAGTTATTTTAATTTTATAAATTTAAAAGAATTACATATATATCGTAAACAATACCAAGAGGATAATAAATTGTCCAGTAAGTTGCAGTAGAAGAGGACAAAGGAAATATGGGCTGCTTCCCTAACAGTTTGTCCACCCATAGTTTGTTTCTGCACTTCTAGATTTTTAGGCACTCGCTTTCCAAACGTAAAATTAAAAAACAATTTAAAACTAATTTTTAAACACCATTTTTTTTTTCATTTTAAATATGAACCCTCCAATAATGCTAAAAAGAATTATATGAAAATTTATAGTAAATATATACGATTATAAAATTTTTAAAGTGTTAAAGATAGAGTAATCTGCTTAAGGAAAACAACAAATGTTTACTGTAATTTCTTAAAAATATGAAATAAATTGTGATGATTAATTATAGTACTATAATCATAGATATTTTCCCTAGAAATTAGTGGTTTTACATAATAAGGCCTATCAATTAAAAATGCAATGTGGTTAAAAGCTTTGCTTATTTTAAATTACTGTTATGAGATGAAATTTTGTTTTGTTGTGACAACACATAATTATACTTGTTATCGTTGACCTGGTATCCTTGGGACAATAGTGCATGCACTAATCCTATAATGTTCTGTTAATTAAACCAAAATTAGTTACAGTAAGATCATCTTGGTAGTATGACATCCGTAAAGGCTGCTAGTACATGCTGTTAATTTTTGTATTTTAATGTTTTAAAAAATACAATATAATAATTTCACACGTCCTAATACTTGTGAAAATTTGCAGGTCTTTTCCAGTTTTCAAGGATGTCCTCCGAGTATCTTCAAAATGAATTTTTCAAAAAAGAATTTTAAAACATCATGTAAATTCATATAATAAAACAGCTCAATTTGGGTCAAATTCTCTTAGTGAGATAAGGAAGAGTAATTAAACAATTAATTGTTTCTAACTATTTTTATGTTCACATCTGTTCTTATTGACAGTCCATCTTCACCTTTGTGTACTTAATGTATATTCAAGAAATTGATATTGGCCGATATTCTAATTCAATATTTTGAAATGCATTCATGCATGTCTAATGATTACTCCCTTAGATCTTATGTTCATCACCCAATCAAAATCCTTTGTGTGAACCGCTATGTTATAATAATCCTCTCATAAACTTTCAACTCCTTTTTAGTAGAGTTGAAATTAAGGAATTTCTTCTCATCTAGTGCAAATGGTGTGTCTGTGAAAGTTATAACACGTCTAGTTAATGACGCATCATCTGTATATTTACATACAAAACCTGTATTATCAATTTGGAAACAGCTAAATAGATAGAAAAGGAGGTTAGGCAAAAGTATACCGCCTGTGCTAATGCATTTTGGAAGTACAAATTTAATTTGTCACTGCTTAAAAGAGAAGTGTTAAACACAGTTTTAGTGGGTTGAACTATCATTTTGGTTACATTTGCCTTAGTGCATAGAGAAAACTTTTATTAAATGATCTTAGTAACAACTTAGTGTTGCCTAACTGCAACCAAACAAAAATCAGGCAAACATTTAGGGTTCTTTATATGGCTTCCTCTTCTCGGAGGTAGATGCCCAAAATACTTTTAAAGCTTTCATTTTATCAAATTTATTAATGAATAATAACGATTAAAGAAACAAAAGGTAGAATTCAATAATGAAATGTATACTTGGTATTAATTTCATATTTGGTATCTAGTATAATATTAATTATGATAATATATGTATAGTGTATACAGATGAAAGATTATAATCATTGGTTAAACTTCTGTGAACACATGAACAAACATCTTCATTCCTGTGGGAGATCCTAGGCGTGATTCTGTGTAGCTCAGATGGAAGGGTATCAGCAGTGTGTGTCGGAGGTTAGGATTCATTCAGATTTGATTGGTTCTTTACATAGACTTGTTTCAGGCAAAATCACTCGGGTTACACAGAAATACCAAAAACACATATACAGGATGGCAATGCAAGATATTAAATATTGTTAATACTTTTTATTTTTACATCTAACCATCTTTAATAATAGTTTACAGCATTCTTTTCCTATTGATGATCTTGTAATTATGCTCGGAACCAACTACTATAGTTTCTTGGGTGTGAGCATACTCCTTGAACACAAAATTGTGCCAGTTTTTGAGATGGGTTTATAACTGAAGAAATTTACTTTCACTAATAGAGACCTCACTATTATGTGCTATATAAATCCCACAACATACTTACATACATACAAATATAAAGGTGATTGCTTTCCTAACAGCATGTTAATCAATTTTTCAGCACTTCATACCTAATTCAAAATTATTTTTCTGAAAGCATTCATAAAAGTCAGCTGAGATAATCATTAAAATTAATACCCTTGGCTTTTCCTGGGGAAGTGCTGGTACGTGAAATCAGACGTAAAGCAGGAGGTGAGCATTTACCTGAAGTGGGCAAGTGGGCAAGCCAACAATGACCAGATTAATTTTTAATCCCTGTACTAGATACTATATAGTATTTTTAAATTCTTTTACTTTCAACTAAATTCTTAATATTATCATTAGCAAATAAAAAGGACCAAAAACATTTGGCTCATATAAAATAATATTTTATATTTGTATATTTTATTATGTCAAACAATAGTTCAGCATATTGATGATGATATTTTCTTACTGTTAAATAAAAAAGTTCAAGGACCAAAAACATTTGGCTAAAATCATAAAATCACATTTTATATTTGTAGTGTGTACCCAAAGTATTAAAACACTTCCGTTGTCCAGTGTTTCTATCTTTAGCGGCCACTTCTTCCTTTCTTTGCCAAAGACTTACTCTTGATTCATTCAAGTTTATCTGTAAATTTCATCTGTCTTCCTTCCCATCTCCGTTTATACATTTCAGCAAGCCTAGAGGGGTTTTACAGTTTTACAATGTTTTATGACAGACATTCTGCTATCTGTAGATTTAAAAATTCCAATAAGTGATATATAATAATAATAATAGTGTAGTTTTATATAGCGTACATATCCATCTAATGTAAGATGGCTCAGGGCACTTGATACGTGGACTAGGAACTCAACCAATGACTTTCTTCGCCCCTAAGGGTTCCTTCGTGTCTGTGCTACCCGGTACCAGCAATTGTCGTCGTCCACCACAGGGGCAGTGGCGGCTCTAGGATATATTTTCTGGGGGGGAGGAGCTAAGTTGTCCGACAAGGGGACTTGAGCTCCTAGGCTCGAGCTGGGGGAAGGGGCTGAGAGGGGGATCCCCTCCCAAATTAGATTTTTTTTAAAGAATAGGAACCTCTGGATGGCCGGAAATGGCACCCTCAGAATGTGACAGTCATGTGTTGGCTTGGTCTGGGCCTATTTTTACATGTTTTATGGTCTGACTGCCCGAAGGATGTACTGGGTTCTTTATAGTGCACACGAGCCATTGTATACATTGTATATTAGATACATAAGCTGGAAACGACTAAATGAAAGATGGAGAGAACATTTACTTGTAGTTGTATTTAAGTATTTACATGGTTGTGCACCATCATATTTATCTTCAATGTGTATGTTTAATGATGATGTCCATCCCAAATGCACTCGAAGTCAAAAGGTAGTAAAACCTTAGTAGTAAGAAACTGGGGAAATACTCAAGGAAAATGAACCTTTCAATACCAATTAGCCAAACTTTGGAATAATCTACCAAACGAAATTAGAAAAAATGCAACTAATATGACCATAGTCAATTTCAAAAATATCATTTGTGTAAGTTTTATTAAAAGGTTATTTGCAGTTTGAACTTTTTGTCACTTATCGTGCCATGTATAATTTAGGTTTTTCTTTTTTCTTTTCTCCATTATTTTGTATACTTTTTTGTTCTGTTGAATATTTTACTTCTGTTTATACTCTTAACTCTGTTAAGAAAACTGGACCATTTTTAAAAGCAGTACTGTACTGCTGAAAATGCTATCCAGTCGAAAGAAAGAATAATAAATGCAGGTACTATGCCTTACTCTACTTGTCTATGTATGGTACTGTTGACCTGAGCATGAAATATTAATTTTTTAAAAATTAGTTTGTCATGATTAGGAATGACAATATTCCTGATATATTGATAATAGTAAATAATCATACATCCATTGCTTTACATTTAAAGGAAACATCTTTCCTGTTTCACAAAAATATTAATCAATACATTATGAAATATTATCAGGTTTTTTTTTTCAAAGTACGATGCTATTTTTAATAGTCCCTGGTTGCCATATGCACTTATAAATTGAGTGGCTAAAAAATTACATTATCCGAACTAAAGGTCATAGATTAAAAATGAGTAAGTTTTCATTCACAATTTGAAGGTTCTTACTGATGCAGCACATTTTACTTGAATTGACAATTTGTTGTTAGAATCGTAGCAAAAAATTGACTGTATTTGATGTACAGTATATAATACTGATCCGTACCTTAGATTAGCTTCTTGGATATATGGAGCATTTTATAAGACTTAGATGGTCATTGCGGTTGTTATTGCTGTTATGATAATAGTTTACCAATATCACTACTACTATAATTAGTGTTATCCTTCTTATGTAGTGGCTTGTCTTACCAGGACTTGGCCTACCACAAATCTCCATCTTTGTCTGTCCTGTTATTGTCACTTTGACGTGTCTTTAAGTGCGGTTCTTAAATGTGACTGAACATGAGACTTTGACCTCTTAGTATTATATACTCACACCAAACTATCATTAACACAAGTTATTATTTAAATTTCTCAAAAATTGCAAAAGTGTAGAAGAAAACAGGCATTTGATGTGTTATTACAAAATATGACAACTTAATTTATTACAAAATATGACAGAGAGTTATTGCAAAATATGACAGCTCTATTTTTACAAAATACAACATGGTTTGTTACAAAATACAACAGGTACTACAAAATATGACAAAGTTTGTTACAAAATACAACAGGTATTACAAAATATGAAATTATTACAAAATATATTGTAACAAACATGTCCCAAGTTAGTCTACTGGTACACCTCTCTCATCCATGTTCGCCTAGGTCTTCCTCGCTGTCTCCTTTTTCTAACTTTTCCTTCCAAGATGTTTCTTTGTGTAGTTTTAAAATTATATACTATATGAATTCCTCTTTGTATTAAATTGCTACCATACTATATATTGTCCTTTTTTATTTTGATTTGTGTTTTCCAATATATGGTTGTTGTTTTGAAGAACCATGAGTTAATTCTAGGCATTTACTGACCAGATTATGACTGATATTGGACAGGAGTGTGTGTTTGCATCTTAGATTAGACAAATAATATATTGTCTATCCAGATAAGCACATGTAAATCTAAGCGCACGGCAAACAGTTGATATTTCAGATTAAGAATAAAATGGTGTTTACACTTTGAGAAAGCACTCTCCAAAACATGTTTCTATAAACAATTGATTTTAATCAAAATTCCATTTCTAAGTTATTACTTTGATTATAATGATAAGACACTTCAAATTATATAGTACCTTTGTATTTGCCTGTGGGATGGCCGTGGGGGACACTATAAGATAGCTAGGCCTCAAGCTATACACCTGTATATTATATAGTATGTCATTCCCTAGCCTTGGCCCCGTGAACTTAAACTGTTAGATCCCTTAAAAATCCATACATTTTTAATTAAAATTTGTAAGATTTAGGTTGTTGGAATAAAGAATGATCAGTGTTGTTGTGGTGTCTATAAAATTCTTCTATACATCTGTACACTCCCGCAAACATTGTCCTCAGTTAACAAACTTAGTTTATAGAAGTATGGTCTTAGAATATGTCCTCATGCTTATCAATACATATGCATTGAGAAAATAGACCAGCTTGTTCTCCCTTGTAGAACTAGACTATTTATCATTGGCTTGTAAGACATGCCAATTGGATTTCATTACTAAGGTAAAGTCTAATTTTGTTTTCTTGTAAATTTCACATAAAAGTAGTAGTATATTATTACCTAAAAGTTTATTAGATATGATTAATAATAAAATAACTATTGTGGCATTATTATTACTTCTTGATTTATAACCCTTCTATTATCTTTAATGAGCTGCAATGTTCATTAAATGTTGATGTTTTTAGTCACTCTTCATCCAATGAGTCATTGCTTAGATACTCATACAATTCAACACTAGTTTCATTTGCCACTCCTGGGAAAGGCACAAGCTTTTGTTTGTGTCCTCAATCTTATTAGCGAGCGAGTATAATACTCACACTAATTAAATATTCTCTGATGTCATGAAATACACAATTTAATAAATTTTGTTATTATCCACATTACTGCTGTAATATTTCTAGTTGCTAGCTAGTTCTTTATAGCAATCTTTATTCTCAACATTTGTTTCATTTTTGTATAGTTTTCAATGATATATTAAAATATGTGAATTTATAACATTAAAAAAAAAGTTAATGAATTTTGGGAAGTCTTGGCAATTTTTGTTTTATCCGATATCCTGCAGTGGATATCTCTGCGTGCTCATGTACAGGACGTGATTCCTTGCGGTTGAAAGTGCGCAAGTATGGCTGGAAATTGACAGCAGAATTTATCAAGAGGATTTGCCGGTGGAATTGTGACTTTGTTTTGGAACAAGCACAGAAATAATTTGGAATGTAGGAGGAGACAAGGCATTCCTGAGAGACCAAGTATTTCGTCCGTTCCATCTGAACGCTGCTGAGTTTTTGCAGTCACATAATTTGCCGGAAGACAGACACCTTATGAGCATACTAAACACATAATTTTTTCGATTGTGAATGCACAAGAATATTTTTATATGAGCTTGTCTGAACAGTCTTTGAATTGTCTTTCTCGTGGAGTTTTATATTTTCATACAGTTGAAAATCCAATAAACAAAATGTCTATTGGCTATTTGAGTTGGTGGCATTTTGGCATCGGTTTTCTGCAAACTTTGAAGTTGTGCTCTTTAATTCTTTATAGGATTTTCTCGGTGCTCTCTGCTGTTCTTCACATTGGAAACATAACATTCCGTAATCGCATGGACCATGGTGAATCAGTCAATATCAAGAATATTGCTACAGTGAAAGTGGTCTCGGATCTACTTCGCGTCAAGCAAGAGACGTTGGTTTCAGCACTGACCAAGAGGAAATCCAGCGCACGAGGTGATCAGTTTGTTGTGCAATATAAAATGAGTGAGGTGAGTAAGAAATTTGTTTGTTTTTTTAACCTTGTATATTTATTAATTTATTTTAGCCTTGGGTAATATACACTATATGACATGTTTATTACTGATTATGCAGAATAATTGTTGGAAACTATTCAGTAGTTGGTTTTACACAAGAATTCACTTCACATTATTATTATCAACTTTACACAAATTTCCAGCTGACAGTTAACAACTGAAATGACAAACATTGAGATAAATAAAATAAAAAAACATAATTGTCCAATTCTACATCATTTTATTGGCCAGCTTTTATTAATTTTTGCAGGAATAAACAAAGCAGATTATTTGGGACTGTATGCTCTATATTGAAATCTTTTTATGAGGCTTGGGGGAGAGAAGAGCTTACCATTTGGGATCCATTTTTGCTCTATAACTAAGTCTCTTTATAGGCTTGCAAAGTGGAAAACTGAAAATTTGGGACCATTGATGCTTTATAATCAAATCTATGAGGCTTGGATATTTTAGAGTATGTAATTTGGGACCCTCAATTCTTTATAACTAGTTATCTTTATGAGGCATGGAGAATGAAGATCTTATGGTTTTCAACCCTTTAATTTCTATTAATTTCAAATTTTGATAAGTTTGAGAAGTGGAGATATTTTCATTTCCAACAAAGGTTCCTTATATGGCTTTGGTCTTAAGGCTAATGTTAGGATTGAACCCAGTTTTTGGGATTAGAAGAAAAGTACCACAACCACACTGTCACAACTGCTATCAATATGGTATTTACTCCAAATTGGGTGGATTTAATCATGTTAACATACATGCATAAGGTTTTTCCTCCGACCACTTAACATCCTGCATTATATTTCATCCAAAACTACAAACCTATGTTATTTACAGGCGATAGCAACTCGAGATGCTTTAGCAAAGGGTCTTTACAGCGCTCTATTTGATTGGATTGTCTTACAAGTTAACCACGCCCTTCTGGCTAGGAATGAAAAAGGCGACCACCAGGTGAGTAGTCAACAATATATTCACACCAGTTTATAACACCTTGCGAAGACACCTGGGAATGCAGTGAAGTGAAAAATTGTTAATTCACAATTTTATCTTAGTCATAGATTAATAAAAAAAGAATGAAGTGCATGTAAGACATGCTTACCCACAAAACAACACTGCAACATTAAAAGCACATCAAGAATAGCATACAAAAATGCAAATTTACATTGGCATTAGGTAATCTGACTTATTCTTCTATGTAAATAGGGAGGTCTTTCATTTCCAAACTCTCTAAAAATTCATTCTTTTAATTTCTATTTAATGAATAATTCAAGATAAGAAAGTATAATACATACTCCAAGTATTAGATTCAATATTTCAACATTAATTATGTCATCTTTGGAATAATTAAAAAATTTGTATTTCATTTGATGCAGTGAAGAAAAGTCAATTTTGAATTAAAACAAGTATTGATATTAGAATTCTATTATTTATGCTAATAAATAATATCATCAAACAAAAGTCAAAATCATATAGACTGCATATGAAGTGCATAGGTCAAAGTTGTCAGTTTAAACAAAGTATGCTCTGTCAGATTTTGTCTGTCAGATTCTGCAGACAATTTTTTATGAAACTACTATGTACCAATGCCCAGCTTCAGATATATTTGATCAAACAGATGTCCATGACTGTGAAAACTGCACTGTATGCTCTACTTCGTCAGACGTGTCTAATCAAACATTGTTAGGTCTGTCAGACAAAGGTAATTGCATAGAGGCCTATACAATTCACAATACAAATCCCATATTATTGGTATAGTGGTGTATATCTGTCATTAAAAGCAAAGCTATAACTAATACATTAAAAATTCGAAATTGTCAAAAAAATTTTTGGATAAATTTCAACAAACAGCTCATTTTAGTACATTTGAATTTTTTGATTTTTACTCAGCGTTTACGTAAACAACAATTCAATGTAAGTATAATTACAGTACAATGTAATCCATGTAACAAACTTCACCATTACCAACTAATCCTATTACATCTTTATGTTTTTACATTTTCTGTTGCTGACATATGCTTCATTTGTGCTAATCAAAAAATAAAATCTGCACTAGATTTAAATACTGACTTAATAATTATTTTTAAAAATTTAATTACTGGTAAATGAGCTAGCTGCACATCTTCCGTAAGCATTCCACATGGAAAATGTTTAGTGGGCGGATTTGAAGTGCCATGAGCAAGACAGATACCGCTATATAAGTGCTCATTTATTATTATTATTATTGTTATTGTTATTATTATTGTTATTATTAATATTTTTATTGTTATTGTTATTATTATTATTATTATTGTTATTGTTATTATTATTATTGTTATTACTATTATTATTATTGTTATTATTATTGTTATTGTTATTATTATTGTTATTGTTATTATTATTTTTATTATCATTATTATTATTATTATTATTATTATTATTATTATTATTGTTATTATTATTATTATAATTATTATTATTATTATTATGCATGCATAAAGGTGTCGACAATTTTTGATGCACTCTATAAGAAAAACAATTTGGTACATTGATAACCAGAAGAAAACATTTAATTTTTTTTTTCATTATAGTGTTTTCCATATGAAATTAATATTGTGCTTATTAAAAGTAGTCCCCACAAACTGAAGCTTTTTATTTTTGTTTAAAAACATTAAAAAATATTAACAAGTAACATAATTTTTGTTTGAATTCTGGCATCAGTTTTGCATGATAAAAATATTTAATTTTAAAGCTTATTACTAATAATGAATATTAAATTGTGAAATTTGATTTTAATTTATCTTTGTTTTATTTTTATTTTAGTTTTTATTCCTTTTATTTTTAATCCAAGAGTAGTAATTGGAAAATTAATTTAAAGCCCCATTTCCGGCAAAATTGCAGTTGTTAAGAAAAATCTAAAATTTTTGTATAATGTTATAAAGGTTTATAAATATAATACGGAATTGCTAGTTTAACGGAATTTAGACATTCCTAAGAATGAAAAAAATGTGAAATTTGATTTTTTTGTGTTCCACACAAAGATTAAATGTGGATGAATTTTCATGTTTGATTTTGCGATAGGTCGTGAGAAGAAATATCGTAGGTGCCGAAAACATTAGCCTATCCAACGCTGCTAGGCCTAGCCTTACTTCGATTTAGGTTCTGTTATCACACATAAAAACGGCCAACATGATATTTTCCATTGCTAGTAATGACACTTGTGAAATATAATATTTCATAGGAATTATTTCAAATTTGTTAAAAAATTGATTCTGACTGAGATTTTGACACTTAAACATATCTTAGCCTTAATCGAACGACCGCATTGTGCGAGATGCGAAGTACAAAAACTAATCTCATTAGAGAGGGCGCACTTTATTGACTGTATAAAGTATACATAAAAGCAAGAGTATTCCAGTGGATGCGATCTACAACCTCTGAATTTGCCTAGTAACGATGAATTAGTCGAGAAAATGGTAATATTTTATGAGAAATAGTCTGTAGGCCTATTTCTCATTTTTTTTAATTCTTTTGTGTAAACCTAAAATTCATGCCAATATTTTTCCATGATTTATAATAATTGGAGTAATGCAAATGCATATTTTCTATAAAAAAAAAAAATCGGTTTTTAGTGAAATTTTGCCGGGAATGGGGCTTTAACTGTCTACTAAAGTGCATGACCTAAACTTTTATTGTAGGAATAACTCACCTTAAAAGTAAATAACAAAAATTACTTTGGGTTACACTATTTAAAAAATGCATAAAATGCATGTTTTTAAATAAATAACTATTAATAATTTAAATTTTAGATCACTAATATTTTTCAATATTTATTTTGCACTAATATTATTGAAACTTTATGTACAGTTACATTACATCATACAATCAACATAATTTTGTTGCATTCAAAGTTCAAAGTGTTTATACAGTTCTTTGCTGATAATAAATAAATTTACAACTACTGTACAGATATCCTGAAAATTTAGATAAGAGGGGGTAAAATTGTTGCTGTCCTATTAATTCCGGGTATATTTATACAGTAGAGCTCTTGCTGTCTCGTCAGTGCAAGGATTATTTGTGTCATCAAAGTCATTTGGATTCACTGCACTTCATGTTTTAATTCAGTTTCATGCCCAGACACCAATAAAATGTTTTTGAATTTCAAATATATTAGTGTAGGTTAACCATGTAAAATATATATTAGTGTAGGTTAACATTTATAAAAATGTATTTACTATAGTTCCTCATATATAAGCCCATCTCATGTATAATATCCCTATTCAACATTTAAATCACATACCATCATTTAACTGGCCTGCAAAATTACTGAGCTTTGAAGTCTGCAAGTAGTGTTAAACATTTTTTTTTATTAACTGTCCCTATAAAGTTGAAACATTTGGTGTTTGCCATGCCAAAACCAGCACCAGTGACGAAAACTATAAAATTGACTTTATAATATTTTCATATTCTCCACATTATTAGCTTCAAAATGATAGGTCATTTACTGGCATGAACTTGCTATTGCCAAAGTTATGAGTAAAATCACTATTACAGCTTCTCGGTACTAAAGTATACAATGCTGGCACATCCTTTGCTAATTACTCAGTACGCTGGTTTTGGAATGGCAAGTCTTGCAAACAGATTTTTCAGGTATAAGCCAACCCCCAAAAATCTTTGTGTTCATAGGGGAGGTGGGATTATACTTGAGAATCTACAGTAATTTGTAAACAACATGAATATTAGACTTGAGTGGAAAGTTCTGTAAAATATGCTCTCCATTTGCCTATCTTTTTGTAAACAGTAATAAAATATGGTAGATTCTGATTGGATGACCAATGTTTCCTGTCACATTCCTGTAATTGAAGAACTGATTAATGAATAAAATTTAGAACAAGAAATTATAGTAATACTGTAATGTCAAAAGGATATAGAAATAATTATAAATGAATTGTTTATAAAGTTAAAATGAGTAATGAAAAAGATAATCATAATGGCAATTAAAAATAAAGCAGCGTACCAGATAAGATGCAAACCCTGTCTCACTAAAAAACGGTCTGGAACCTACCATCTAGGTCACAATGTTAGCATTTTCTTGTGAATTATAAATGGTAAGGCAGTTCACCATAATGAGTTTTGAACTTGGCTCATTAACAAAAAACAGTCCTGCAACCTGAACATCTACATAGAGCACAATATTTACCTTTTATTTTATTTCTAATAATTGAATTCAGTGTAATTAAAATCAAACATTTTTTTTTCTGATAAAGTTAAGAGAAGAGATAGGTTTTCAATCTAACATTCTTGAAATACAGGTCTAGTGCACTGCCAGTATGTCAAAATGTTGCTAATTTTTATTTTAATATATATTTTATAAAATCTTAATGAGATATATTTAATTTGTTGATATCAACCTCAAGTATTTTCTGTCTGCAACAACATAAATGATAAACAGTGAGAGAAGTCTAACTTCACTCTTATATATAAACTTAATTAGCATAGCCTGCAGATTAAATGCATTGGGAATATAGAGTCTTGATTATCACTGAGCAATGTCATTGGCTGATCCATGTAGCATGTGATTTATTTCTACATATTGGATACGACTTTGCAAAATGTTGCCTCTTATGGAAAATCATAAAATTCCTAGTTTTGGTTCGATGAACTATTCGTAGGTTTTAAGTGTCTGAATTATTTAACAAGCATAGTATACACATAGGAAAGGAGTTTTAGAACTGAAGGAAATGTTTCTGAATGTAAACAAGAGATACGAGGGCTGACCTTGAAAGGCTGCCAGAGTGTGCTCATCTTTTTAGCCAAAAAATAAAGGAAGTTTGTATCATCAGAATGAAATTTTAAGTGGTTAAGGAAAATTCAATCAAAACCAATTATACGTATATTTCAAAAAATTAGATGAAATGAATTGATATATTAAATGAACATTAATTTTTAAATTGGCAGCAAAACTTATTAGATGCCCTTTGCATTACAGGACGTTTTAGACATAAGTGAGGGAATTTTAAATTCCATGCTTTTCCCATAAATATTTCAGTAGGGCAACAAGCATTTACCAATTACAGTCTATAGAGGGTGCTATAGCCTGAATTAGTCACCAATGCAATTGATGAATTTCAACCAAATCAAACTTGAGTGGTCCCGTTTTTAAACAGTTCAAGAAAATAAGGTTTAGTAAAAGTCATCAACCTAGGAACACAGCAGTAACGAAAATCATTAGAAGATAATATGGTGTAAAATATCTATTTCAAAGACAATTTTCTTTTAACTTTCTTTGTATTTCATTACAGCATTATTAAAAATGAATGATTTTCTCCCTTTTTTTTAGCTACAGTGGTTTTCTGTCATTTTACTAATGTTAACTGTTAAGGACAAATGATGGGTTGATTTCATTTTGATCCTTCAATGTGGAAATCTGAAGATAAAACTAAAGGCATTCGGATATCACATAAGACATAACTAATCCAACCTTTTAAATGTTAATTGTTATTTCCTTATAAATGATTAATTAAATAAGGTGTAGTAAATGTGACATGTGAGGTCTCACCACGAAATGAGACGCATCGTTGGTGAAATCATATTGAGATATTCACCAAAATATGTCAAAGGCAACATTTTTACAAAATTTTAATTTTAATGTTTCTGAATAACTTGATACTTTTATTTTATGATTTTGTACATTTTAAGTGAATTTTCTTACTAAAACAGTGTTCTCTTCGTATATTCTGTAATTCTAGTCCTATTATTTGTACAGGTTAGTTTATCTTTGAGACTGATTTTCACAAAACCGGGTTCTCATACACCTAAACTTTAAATGCTAACATCTCTGGATCTATTTATCCTAAGGAAGCCATTCAAAGACCAAATTAAAGCTTATAATATGATCTACCAAAATATAATATAAACTCATTTTTTGATTTTCTAACGATGAGACTCATTTTTTAGTGAGACCTCACATATACTTATAGTCTTTATTTAGAATTTATTTACACAAACCTTAACAATAAAATAAAGACACCTATTCTTTAAAATGTATTTGTGCTACTTAGTATTCAATATTAACATAGAATGATACCAAAACATTAATTTATCAAAATTATGGAGTGTCATTTTCTCCATTACCTATTTTTCCCTGTCTTTTCTTTCCATTTCCATAACTTCTTCCCTCACATTCTGCCCTCGCCAAATCTACCCAATTCCTCTATTGATATTGAGTAATATTTATGTTATTTTTTTCTGAAATTTTTCAGGGTAATTCGATTGGTGTGCTTGATATCTTTGGGTTTGAAGACTTCTATCGAAACAGTTTTGAACAGTTTTGCATAAATTATGCAAATGAGCATCTGCAGTACTACTTTAACCAGCATGTGTTCAAGCTAGAACAGGTAAGTGATAGTCTACCCATAAGTGAATTTAACAAGTAATGTTGTTGTGATGATGATTTTACCAAACCCTTGCGCACATAAGGACAGTTTGCTCAGAAATAGTTTTGTAAAGAGAATAATACCTACTTGTAAAATGTTTACATTGATTTTTTTGGGGTCAAACCTAACAGGTACATGGTTGGTTTGTCCAATGCGAATAGACCATCAAACAGTTTATTGGCAATTTACTGTTGCATAGGAATATGCAATCCATTTTAATACACAAAACATGAAGCATTTGTTATGCACAAATTGTTCGATGACTGCATGTTCAGCAAAGTCACTTTTTGGTCAAAATTATTTTTTATGCGACAGTGTTTAGAAGTAGAATTTTATTCTATGTTAAGCAACATGTTGCTGTGTTCTGTAGTTGCATAGTATTCAGTGCAGATCACCATTTATTTTACTGTAGGTATAATTTTTTCTGCTACAGTCTCATGGTGCTGATGCACTCCATGTAAATGGGACTTTATGCTTTAACTAATAAAACTCAACACTTGTATGCAGTGTTATGTTACTTTGCCTAATATTTCATGTTTACTGTTAATTAAATGTCACTCGGATTTCCTTTACAGGAAGAATACAGGCGAGAAGGAATCTTATGGGAGTCGATAGACTTCATTGACAACACAGAATGTCTACATCTGATCGAGAAAAAACCAACTGGTCTTATCCATATACTAAACGATGATTGCAAGTATGTCAACTATTACACTGTTTTCTGTTCTGATTAAATCAAGCTGGTTGTTATTTGTAATTAGTAATAACAAACTGCTCCCATTTTGTTGGTTTTTTTCCCTGAATTATCCTCATTCTTAGATTCTGTGATAATTTTTATTTTCTTTCTTGAGAAAAGTGACACAAGTCAGATTTTCCCCATATCTCTGTCATAGACAAAATTACTTAATTTATGTAATTTAGTCACTTAGATTAATGTATATTTTCTTCTTTTGTTTTTTTGTTAAGTTTCCCAGCAAAGGATAATGATGGGCACAACTTACTTGGAAAATTCATCAAAGAGCACAAATATCATACCTACTTTGAAACGTTGCCTATTAAAGAAGCTGCATTTATCATCGTTCATTATGCGGGACAAGTAAAATACCAGGTTAAGGTAAGACTAATGGCAGAGTACATACAAACTGATACATATGTTCCATCGTAGACAATCCACCAGACACAGAGACACAAAGATTGACCCTGACTTAAAATGCTACCGATTAGATAAGCTGCATTTATCATTGTTCATTACACCAGACACGGGAAATATCAGGTTAAAGTAAAACCACCATACACAGTCACAAAGATTGTCAGTAATTTGTGACGTCCATCACCTTTTATATGGCCCTTTAATCAAATTGCTGGTTGTAGAGCAGTGACTGTATATTCATAAATCAAACTGCGGGTTGTGGTGACTGGTTGCATAGTGATTACTGTGCACTGTGCGTGTGCATTAGCTGCGCGTATTAGAATGATTTGTTCGTGGTATGTGCACTGACACTCTTCACACAGCACTTCGCAGCTCCTCGCGATACGAAGATGAATAAATTGATTGTGGTTAATAAGGTTTATTAGGAATTACAAGATGCAAACAATCGGGAGGCACTATATCAAATTAGTGATCAGTTAGGGATAGGAAATTTCAGTCTGAATGAAAGTGATGACCACTTTCATATAAACACACCCCTCCCCATACCCACACTTACACCGACATGCATATACTATAGATATTTGGGTATAACTACCATCCAAACCCATCTATAAGCCTAATCCTAACTTTTGAGTAATTTTCATGCAAAAAAAATTTGTTACCAGGTATAAGCCCACTTTATAGGTTAAGCCTGATTTCCATAAAATTGCTACACTGTCACAACAGTGTTTCCAGTGCAATCGTTATACTGCGTAGCAGTCCCTGACGCTATCAGGATTCTCCCCCATTTGCTCGTCCTTTTCGTCCATAAAACTTAACCCAATTTTGCGCAACAAACAACGTTTAACATGCATTTTTTAGTATTTCCAACATAATTATATCTTTGGCAGGATTTCAGGGAGAAAAACACTGACCTGATGCGTCCAGATATCGTATCTGTACTTAAAAACAGTCAATTTGCATTTGTGCGTGAGATGGTTGGCCTGGATCCTGTGGCGGTCTTTCGTTGGGCTATTGTGAGGGCGTTCTTCCGAGCTATGTCAGCGTTCCGACGAGCTGGTAAAGATCATCGAGAAAACCCTGGTTAGTGAATATATTGTGAAAAAAGAAAAATTTGCACATAACACGCACACACTTTACCCATGCACATGTAGAAGCCGTACAAGAGTATGTCATGATCAGCTGGTTCAAGTAGCCATTTATGAGACCTTATGGGATTGGGTATCCAAAGGTTCATCGTTATTTTAGATGTGAATCTAACAAAAATTCGGAAGCGCTTTACCCCACCACAAAATTTCTGTATACATTATAAAATAACTATGGCTCACACACCAACAGTTAGCAAGATCCATATTAATTACATGCAAACTCATTGTTGCGTTTATACAAGGAAATCCCCGATCCAGATATCAAGAAGATGACTGTTGGATGACTGGCGTATAATAAATTGGAAATGCAGACGTCTGATTCGTTAATGATAGAAATGAGTTCAGCTTGCTAACCAGTAGCGCTTGCTAATTGATAGTAAGGAGCTTTCGATTGCACGACAACGGTAGGATGTAGAACGTCTGTAAAAGTCGTCTGCACATGCGAGAACGTTAAGTTCACCTCGTCGAGTAGATTCTGGAACGCAATTTGGCCAAATCTACGTATGCAGAGAACGTAGGACGCCAGGTGGGACAGTCACGTATGAGTGATTCCGTTCTAGTGTCGCGTCGTTGCACGAATCGAAAGCTCCTTATTGTATCCACTTCCTGGAACACTTAACTAACTGATCGGGCATTCTCACACGCATGCTAAGGGTTTGGGCTAACGGTTAGCCCGATCTGAATATTAAGGCTCTAGTTTAAACCTAACTTTTGATTGTGTAACTTGTGTCATTTTCTTTATCTTCGTAGACAAATCTACGCGGCCATTAGTGAAGCCAACCATCAGTTTGCCTGATGAATCTCTCATGAGGTAGGACTCAGCCTGTAACGTGGGGACAGTAAAAACATTGGTTTGAAAAATGCATTTTGTATGACTTGCATGCCAATGAAGTCTGGATATATAAAATTGAAATCATCTGCTGTAAGATGTGTAGTGGTGTCATTTTTATGATAACTGTACAGATTAGCACATTTGGTCATTTTAATTAAAATCGTTTGCTGTACCAAACAGGTTTATTAGGATTTTTAGTATTTCTAATATGATAAGGGCTGTTTTTTCTGCGTTTATTTGAGCAATTATTCGCAGCTGATGCATGTAGCTTTATTGAAATTCGTAAAAAGTAAGGAACATTTAAAATGTGCTATGGGAGGTATTGATTTGAAACTGTGGCTGAAATGTTTGCTGTTGCTATGGTGACTGATGTATGTTAAATTGTTTCTATGGCAGCAGTTTGTACACAGCGACAAGGTGCTATACTTGGCTCAAACAAATGAAGTAAGTTTCTTGGAAGGCTGCCAAGAAAAGTGAATGTTTATTTTCCGTGGCATTTTTTAATGTAGAGTTCATAGTTCATGTGAGTGCACTGGAATCACTGAACCGTGAACAGCTTAAGCATGCAATCATTAAATTTATTTACATTTCTCATTTGATTTTGTTTTTGTTTAATATCATAATATCTGGCTAATAAGTCCTGATTGCTTAATAGGAAAGACAACCAATTTAAAATATACTTTATTTAAAGATATATAATTTGTTGAGGGTAAAAAACAAGTTATATTTCATATATTGAACTAATTACCTTGCATATTTAAGTAAGTTATTAGCCTTCAGTTGAATATTGTTTTTGACAGTTAATATCAGGCATAATTTCGCTCTCTTATTTTTGCCTCGTTTAGACCCTTACTTTGTCTGGTAATCACTTTATTATTACCAGCCAAATTAATAGTTTAAGCAAAGAATATAAGAATGGATTTATGCGGGGCATTAATTGTCATCTTATACTTTTTCTTCCAATTGAAAGCTTACTGGAATATATAAAGTATGCAATTCAAACACTGAACTTTAATTAACTTGTTTTACCTCAAAATATATAACATAATTTGAAATCTTTTAAATTTTACTTATTTATTCACCACTCTGACCTCTGATCCTATTTAGCAGTCTGCGACTTAATTTCATGTTCAAGTGATTGTGAGATTTTCATTTAATTTTCATGTTTTTTTATGATTTTTTCAGTCAAGGAATTTTGCATGTAGATGAGCCTCATTCATGGGGTAAAGACAGTTCTCTGCTATTGCCCTCTTCCCCCGCTAACATGCAACCTCCCAGCCCCACTCTGATACAGTGGATGAGTACGTGGAAAGCGCGTCTTATGTACGGTGACGACTATGTTGACGCTGATCGATTGTTAAAGTAGGTTGGGTTAAACTTTCCCTTGTCTCACAAAACACACCAGCCTAACCCTCGATCTTATATAAATTTAACAAATTACGTTAATATCACTGGATATAAAGTTCTATAAACACATTATAAAAAGTAACATCATTATTTATCTGAAAAAAAGCATCTACTGTTTATATTCTTCAAAGAAATGCAATCATTTAAGTCAATGTTATGTAATGTTTATGGTAGTATAACAAAAATAAGTAATGTCATGATTTATGGTTATAAAAATTATCTGTCAGTTGTTCATAGAAATCTAACCAATATATTTATATAAAAAAAATAAGTATATAAAAAAAATCAAGTCATAATTTGTATGGTATTAAACACTTCTATCATTTTATAACAAATTATAATATAAAACAGTTATCCTATTTTGCAATACAAGGAAAAACCATAGTAACACCAAAATGTATAATCAAAAAATATAATTATTTATAAAAAAAAATCCTCAACATAAATCATGCTGTGAGAATCATATGGCACTCAATAAGAGAACTAAAAAGTAAATTGCAAGTACTGTACATATGAGAAGACAAGAAAAATATAAGCAAGAAATGTGTTTGAAAAGAAAGGGTTTTTGGTGATGGCGGTAGCACCACAATATTATGTGTAAGCACTGTTATTGCATTTATAGTGTTATGATGTGTGGTGCTGAGAGTAGAAGTAAGCATGGTGCTGAGAGTGGTAGTAAGCATTGTGCTGAGAGTGGTAGTAAGCATGGTGCTGAGAGTGGTAGTAAGCATTGTGCTGAGAGTGGTAGTAAGCATGGTGCTAAGAGTGTTTGCATGGTGCTGAGAGTGGTAGTAAGCATGGTGCTCAGAAGCAAGCATGGTGCTGAGAGTGGTATTAGGCATGGTACTAAGAGTGGTAGTAAGCATGGTGCTGAGAGTGGTATTAGGCATGGTACTAAGAGTGGTAGTAAGCATGGTGCTGAGAGTGGTAGTAAGCATGGTGCTTAGAGTGGCAGAAATCATGGTGCTGAGAGTGGCAGTAAGCATGGTACTAAGAGTGGTAGTAAGTATGGTGCTGAGAGTGGTAGTAAGTCTGGTTCTGAGAGTGGTAGTAAGCATGGTGCTGAGAGTGGTATTAAGCCTGGTTCTGAGTGTGGTAGTAAGCATGTTGCTGAAAATGTTAGTAAGCATGGTGCTGAAAGTGGTAGTAAGCATGTTGCTGAGAATATTAGTAAGCATGGTGCTGAGAGTGGCAGTGAGCATGGTGCTTAGAGTGGCAGAAAACATGGTGCTGAGAGTGGTATTAAGTCTGGTTCTGAGAGTAGTGGTAGTAAGCATGGTGCTGAGAAGCAAGCATGGTGCTGAGAGTGTTAGCAAGCATGGTGCTGAGAGTGGTATTAAGCCTGGTTCTGAGAGTAGTGGTAGTAAGCATGGTGCTGAGAAGCAAGCATGGTGCTGAGAGTGTTAGCAAGCATGGTGCTGAGAGTGGTATTAAGCCTGGTTCTGAGTGTGGTAGTAAGCATGTTGCTGAGAATATTAGTAAGCATGGTGCTGAGAGTGGTAGTATGCATTGTGTTGTTTAGTGTTGGAGATGTGGTGTTAGTACCATACAAATTTTTTTGAGAATGATGTTTGGTTAATTTTTGGTTGGTTAAGAGCTGATATGGTAAGCATTATGGTGTGATGGTGCATATTGGTGTTAATCAGATGTTTGCATTGCATTCGGTTTGCATCTAATCAAGTGCATGAAATCACTAATCATTGCAAAGCATTTGAACTCATTAAACTACATCAGTGTTAGTATATATGTTGTAAATTTATCATATACTTTACTATTTCTTTCAGCTTTTGTTGTCCATCCTGAACGCATTTCTTAATTGTTATTCATCACTAACACATAATTTAACACAGCTTGTTTTTACTACATCAAAATACAATCATTATGATGATAAATCAATGAGGTATTAAATGATTACAAACAAGTACACATTCATTTATAACATAATATACTAAGAATAATATTTATGATAAAATGAAACCATGTATAATGATTTTTAAAAAAGATATGATTATCAGCTTTACTTTCTGCACTCATGTTTCAAAACAACATTTATTTAAATTATATTTATTATTTATTTTAAGTATACATTAAGCCATGATTTAAAATCATGTAGATGCTAGAAATTATTATTGTTGTTTACATATGTCACTGCTGGCTACCATTATTTAATTTCTATATGCTTACATTGCCACCGATTATTTAACACTTTTTTAAAAGTGTCTAAAGATTCATCTGAATTATAAATAACAGTAAATGATGTATGTGGATTTATTTTGCACACATATCCATCCAATGGGTATTCATAAGGTAAGAGAGACACAGGGACTCTGCCACCAAGTTGGTAAGTACATTGTAAAATTATATATAATTTTAAAATAAAAACAATATTGAAACATTTTTATTGCGTATAACATAATAATTAAAATTATTTGTAGATGCATAACAATTAACATTTAAACATTTATAGTATTGTTATAAAGTACAGAATGCTAATATTTGTTACATGATGGTAGATGTATTATGTGAATTAGATGCAAAATATTTTTCACAAGATGAAAAAAAAAACATCAAAAAACCAAATTCACCACACTAGTTATATTAGGCATCAGATGCAGATTTAGGAGTGAAAGCCAGATTTGTATTGTCAAATTTGTCTATTAATGATTGTGATTTGATTACTCTGTTCTGGTTTTTTTTTTTTTTTTATTGGCTAACTTATTGTCAGTGATGTTAGGATTTAATGAACTCCAATTACTTATCTATATCCATTCTGTACTAGGGGAGACTAATTTTATACCTTGTTAATGCAAACCCACTGTTTGCCAATTATGATGATATCAAATAAAAATACAATTTTATTTTTGGCCAATTGGCGCACCCGCCAACATGAAAAAATGGAAATTTAAAAAAAAAAAGTTTTTCTTTATTTTTTTTACCCCTGCTGCTGCCTTGAAATCTCCATAATTAAGATAAGTATATTTCTTCCTAATTATACAAATTTAAAGCATTTCACTGGATTTTATTAGTTTTTTATTAGATTTGTTAATGATCGTAGATGTATTATGTGAATTAGATGGAAAATATTTGTCACAAGATTAAAAAAAAAAACATCAAGAAACCAAATTCACCACACTAGTTATTTTAGACATCAGATGCAGATTTAAGGATTTGTATTGTCAAATTTGTCTATTAATGATTGTGATTTGATTACTCTGTTCTGTTTTTTTATTTTTTTTTATTGCTAACTTATTGTTGGTGATGTTAGGATTTAATGAACTCCAATTACTTATCTATATCCATTCTGTACTAGGGAAGACTTTTTTATACCTTGTTAATTCAAACCCACTGTTCGCCAATTATGATGATATCAAATAAAAATACAATTTTATTTTTGGCCAATTGAAAAAATAGAATTTAAAAAAAAAGTTTTTCTTTATTTTTTTTTACCCCTGCCGCTGCCTTGAAATCTCCATAATTAAGATAAGTATATTTCTTCCTAATTATATAAATTTAAAGCATTTCACTGGATTTTATTAGTGAACAACATGCCATGGTTCTTGTGTTTGTTCTCGTTTTTAAGAGATGTGGTTTCCTCTTCGCATCAGCATGAAGTTGTACTGACCGACAGCTAGGTATTGGCTGGTACAAAATAACCATCGACAGGTGAATGACCACTGATTGCCTTGGATGCCTTTTTAATGATTTGTCCTCAGTGACATTACAAATAAATCTTTCAACTTCACAAATATAAGAACTATATATAAGGATATGTTTTGTAGATTTATCATGAAGGCAATAAATTAGAAAGTCACAATAACAATTCCTTGATTTACTCGGTAGCAGA
>NW_022694730.1:319433-328375 GCF_011630105.1 Anneissia japonica | reverse complement strand
AAGATGTGTATAAGAGACAGTATATATATTGTATATTTTGGTATTTCATATCTGAGATTTTCAAATAAATAAAAAGGCCTAAATAACTAAATTTTGAAAGAAAAAAGAATAAAAATGATAGATGATATCATAAGAGTTAACAGATAAAATCTTACATTCCAACGTCGATCATAAAATTAAATGATATAAAATAACGTTAAAACTTTAATCTAATGGAAGTACATAAGAAGTTTTTATAAAAGGAAATAAGGAACTTTGACAACCACATGTTTTATGCAAAAGATAGATGACATAAAAGTTAACAGATAAAATTTTACCTTCCAATGTCAATCATAAAATTAAATGTTAAAAATTAACATTAACTTCAATCTAATAAAAGTACACAAGAAGTTATTGTAAAAGAAAAAAGGAAACCTTGACAACCACATTCTTGGCCTTATTTATACTAAGGTTAGGTGACATCATAACATTTAATAGAGAAAAAAATGAAAACTTACTTTCCAATTGTCAATCCTAAAATTAAATGATATAAAATAATATTAACTTTAATCTAATAAAAGTACATAATACGTTAATTTAAAATTAATTAACCACATAATAATAATGGTATGTTAGGAATCAAACTCAAACTGTAGTATCCAAAATTAGTATACATAGTGAACCGTTTAAATCCTTTCAGCTGAGAGTACTAACCAATCATAAAAAAAACAAAAAAACAATTCTTTAGGGATAATTAGAATATAGCACTTATCATGGAATATGTCGCAATCTGTTGCTCTCTTGCACCTATTACGAGGTGTGACAACTGCTAAATCTAATCACCTGTTTCTGCCAGGTAATTTACAGTCAGGTGTTTTAAAACACCTGTTCTTACCTTTTGTTAGTCTCATACTGATAAATGTGGTAATTGTTCTTATCTTTGCCTTCTGTTTGAAAGTTTATTAGAAGGTTTTGGAATATTATCTGCTTAATATTTTAGTAATTGCGTCATTTAGAAATTTAGAAGTCACCTTATTCAAGAGTAATTTCATTTGTCTATCAGTCAGTTTTCAAATTTTTTTTTCTGTTTCTGTCTGGTTTCAGTTTTTGAAATATTCTTTCTCATCATTCAGAATTTAATAGTAAGTAGTTTTTTAGTTATACACAGTGTGTCGGTTATTCCAACCCTGCCTTTGAAAATTGTGAATTCCAAAGTTAATGTTGTTAATCACTGTTTTTATATTAAACTAAAATACCTGCAGTCTGTATTACTAATTGAGTACATATGATCGAAAATACCTGGAAATTTGATATTTTCCCACCATTGTTGAAAATGTAGATGAGGGAAAAATAAAAATTGTAACACTAACTTTCTAGCCAGTACTCCCATGAGTCACGGAAGCCTCCCAGAAATCAACATGGTTTGATTCAGATTCAGATTTATTCATCGATCATTATAAAATACATGAAATTTGTTTTCCTGAGTTGTAATACTGTACACATAAAGCTCATTAAAATATAAGTACACAAAAACATTCAGCTGCATAAAAAGGTAAAGGCATTACATACATCATAATATAGAAAGTATAAATATTAAAAGTTTTTATAAAAAGACATGACAGTGTTAAAAACCAATAAAAAACATACAGATAATAAAATTGCAACGAAAGGGACTGCCTTGCATTTGTACATTAAAACTTACCTACTGAATTTACCATTGTAGAGACAAATTGCACTTGAGAAAAAAGAGTGTTAAGTCGGTTTGTTCAAATTTTTAGTTGCCTTAGTCTTCCTGATTTGTTTATATGTATTTCATTATGTAGGGGATGTGTTTCATTACAAATTATTTCTTGCAGTTTAGATAAAATGGCTTCCTCAACAATTTCTTTTATGGGATTGACATTTTTGTTGTTAGTTTTACTTGCAGCCTTAGTTACTTGATAATATATCTTGATTTTTTCTTGTGAGCTCAGAGAACCAGGCTATACAGCAGAAGCAAATAACAGATTGTATCATGCCCTTATAAAATATAGATAATGTTTCTTGACCAACTTTAAATTTGCTTAACTGCCTTAAAAAATGTAAGTGTTGTCTGCATTTACTGTAAAAGTTAAGTGTGTGAGTGTCCCACTTCAGCTTATTATCAACTGTGATTCCAAGATATTTGTATTCATTTGTCATTTCAATATCCTTATTTTCAATTTGAATTAATTCCACATAGTTATACCCTTTTCTAAAATCAAACACCTTCTCTTTAGTTTTTTTTTAACATTTATTACCAAATAATTGTCCTTACAACAACTTAAAATCCTACTGACTTCATTTCTATATTCTCTTTCAAAACCATTTGTAATATATCCAGTTACACACATGTCATCTGCAAATTAAAAAAAAAAAATTATTGATATGTTGTAGTACTGATTTTCTTAAGACAGAAAAATGTTGTTGGGAACAGTTAATGAGATACATATTTTTCAGTATTTGAAAACTAGGGTAAAGGGAGCATAATTATTTTTTCCCATCTTTTCCCACAGTTTTTAAATATTAAAAAATCTGTGTCTCATTAACCAATATCCAGATTTTCATCAAACAACTATTTTCTGTCTTAGAATAATCAGTTTTATAACATATTAGTTTTTTTTTTTATCCGGAGCCTGAATTTGACTGTCTCTACTTCTCTTGTCTTTCATGGTACCACCATGCACAATAAAAGACAATGTGTTAAGAAAGATCCTTAAGTGAGATTTCACAGAAGATGCTTCTTCTAACATGGGGCCCACGATACTCTTCTAATTAATGTACCAACATTTCAAACTTGACATGTTGCTGCTATTTCTTTTTTTGTAAGTATTCTACTCGTACGATATTAGTGATCACTCTAGTTATGCCTTTGTAGTTTGAATTGACAGAATAATACTCTGCATGAACTCTCTTTGGACAAATATCTATTTGTCAATATTAGCAATAAATCTTGAAAAATCTTTCGAACAATTGGAAAGAAATGATGCTTTGGGATTTATCCTAGGTTTCCTCAAGGCAGCTGTGATTATGATGTCATCCCTATTGCATTTGTTTACAAAGGAACTTCTGTGGATAAAGTCTTACTGCCAAATTTTACGATCTTCATTCCTAATGAAATCTTACAAAAGCAGGTAAACTAATCAAGTGGGCCATTCCAAGATACTGCTGTCATAGCAATTGTTAGCTGCGTACCTGAAACTCTACAATGCCAAGTATAAACTTTATATATTATGAAGCAGGGCCTGATATTATATCATTACTTCTAAAGTATGCTGCATGTAAAGAGGTTCCTGTTATAGTGTTCTGAACAAATACTCTATATATATATATATATATATATAGGGACCATTGCCAGATTATCATAGGCCTTATCCTGTCTGCTGTACATGCGAAGACCCACTGACTTGTATCCCACAATGCAGTTAGCTGTAGGCGTACAAACTTCTGAGACTGGTGGCTGTTTTTATTTTTTGATGTATAAATATCAGCCAATATCGTAAGTACTATAATGGGATATTAGAATTGAGTTACTAGCTCCAAATTTTTGGAGTGATGGAGGTGATGGGAACTAGAGGTAATTAACCACAGTAGTTAATTTTAATACCATTGTCATAGCGCCACTGAACATTGCATTCTGCCATAAATATTGGCACTTTACAAATACTTATTTGTTTGATTGATTGAGAGAAAAATTGTTGTGTCACCAGGAGCTTTAATCAGCTAAAATATAAAATATAACCTATGCTTTAAACCACCTTGTGGTAATGCTAAAATATGTATGTATGGATTGGATTATGTTTATTAAGTGTGTAACAATAGCCACTGATGAGACACACAAAATATAATTTTGTGTTAATGCTGAATATAAGGTAGGTCATGTATAGTTTTCGTAACCATATTCACCAGCATGATCTCTTTGACTTATTCAAGTTATGTTACTATATACAGTAATCTATATATAATTATAATCTATAATTATATCCATTTCACTCTATTTTAAAAAGTAATAAGATGATAATGTTTTTGTTTTCATCATAGACGAAGCAAGTCTTTCAAACCACAAGTACAAGTCAAGGTGAGAAAAGAATTATGAATCAGTCACATTTCATTGTTTTTCTGAAATAGAACAAGCTTTGAAATAATTGTATTAATGTAAAGATCTGTTGTTAGCCAAATCGATTATGAGTTTTCACTTTAAGTCCCCATCTGACAGATCGAATCCACCTAAGAACAGCTTAACATGGCTCCTGTATCTATAATTAGTTCCAATTCTCTCTGGCCATTGCCATTTTCTGTATTTTCTAATTCATGTCTAATTTGTTTGTTTGATCTGACTTAAAAATTTAGTTAATTTAAATTTTTGAATGTATTATAATATAATTGTAATATAAAATTATTATAACATAAATATTATTTAAAGAGTATTATATATATATATGTATTATATATACCATTCATGTATATTTTATTTATGTTCATTTCCAGGCCCTGAGAGACTTAAAGTCCCTGAAAAAGGTGGCAGGAAGAAACAGTGGGGGTTGGAAGAGGACCTCTGGTGCTAAGAAACAACCGCCAACCGTCAGTGCTCAGTTTCAAGTAAGTTTTTTGCTATTCTATTTTTATTTAAAAATAAGTTTACCTAAATATTAGGCAAGACCATAGGGAAGAATGTTGACCTAAGACATGAAAAGCTCTCATCCCTGCCTGCATGTGATTTCCAATGCTGGCATATTTTCCACTAGGCAGTGGTTCCCTTTAAGCTTGTCAATATGGTACCAGCTTTATTCAAATTTTTTAGCCAACATGTGTGAAGGCTTCAGCCAATACTTTAGACCAGTATATACCTGTCCTGACAATTTGTCGGCTAATGAAAGTTGCTAGTCTAGTCAAAAATGGTAGGGACTAAAATGAAGCAGAAACAAATATAAAAATGTACATACTCAATTTTTCATGAATCAAAATGAATATTTTTTTCTTTTTAGCTATCCTTGAATAGGTTGATGGAGACGTTAAACCAAGCTAATCCATTCTTTGTCCGTTGTATTAAATCAAATTCACAAAAGGAAGCCTGTAAACTTGATGAGGAACTTGTAATGCGTCAGTTACGTTACACTGGCATGCTAGAAACGGTTCGCATACGTCAGTCTGGTTACAATGTCAGGCTTACAAAAGAGGTATTTTTTGGTGGAGTTTCCACTTTTTTTAAACTAAAAATTTAAGATTAAATGAAAATATTATTATTATTAATCTTGTTTAACATTTGTAAAGTTGGCTTTTTTGAAAATTATTTTATTACATTTTTTACATCTTTTTAGGAATTTTGTCAACACTATAAAATATTACTGGAAAATGGTCTCTCGTCAACTTTAGAAGAAATTCAAGAATTCCTGAAGACAATGAAATTGGACCCAAAACACTACCAAATTGGACAATCTAAAGTGAGTGACATATTATCCATCATCATTATCATGTATCGTTGTCATAGTCACTTTATCATCATCATCATTTTCAAATGATTGAAAAAAAACTCCAAATTAATCATTGAAATTTAAAGTTATACTGCAATAATGATGAGACAAGAATTCGAATAAAAATCAAGGTGATTTAGTCCAAACCATTTAATCAATGGATTAGAAATTGTGGAAATTCAAATCAAGTAAATCATCTTTTTATCACCATAAATATTAATTATTGATTGTACTGTAAAAAATTGTTCAATGAATCTATCAGATAATGATCAAACTGCAAGATGTTGGTGGTTCCAAATATTTGTGGGTTAAAATGTCATATCTAGTACTTATAAATGTGGTTTATTTACAAGAATTATTTTATTTGTTTGTGATATACTGTAGTACTGAAGAATTTCTAATCCATGGATTGAAAGGCTTGGATTAAATCACCTAGATTTTTTTAAATTCTTGTCTTGTATCATTATTGCAGTATAACTTTCAATTTTAATGATTAATTTGTTTTTTTTTTCTTAACGTACTTAACTATTCCTTTACCTGACTGAGGGATCTTGTAGTCGCATTCATGATGGAACTCCCTTATAACTTGGTATGAAACCAGGATTCCAGGCAAGGACTACTAGAGTGAAATATAATCGTTTAATCAACTTCCTCTCTTTACATCTTACAACCCGTCTAAAAACTTTCCACACCCCTTAACTTCAATCATATTTAGATGGCCTGTTGTCCACATCTTTCTCCCATGAGGTTTGTAATTCTTCTGATTTAATGTTTTTATCCACAAATATACTATTAATACCTTTCCTATAATCTCCATCATCTTTTCTATCCTGTTGTTGATACATTTATCACTTCTTTTCGTTCATAAACATCTATTATAGAATATTTGCGAGTGTTGTGAGATAATCTATACTGATTGATATATATTTTTATTGCTTAAATGACAAGTTAGCATTTTCTGAATTATTTTTAGTGAATTCACTTCTTAATAAAAGAACCATTGTATTAGCTTGGATACACTTACATATTGGATTCCATGTAATAAAAGCTTCATAATTATTGCCTGTGTTTGGACCTTGTCAAGAATTTGTGCTCAACCTGGAATTGGATCGCTGATGACAGTCTTCATTTGTTTGAAATCGCTTGCAATTGTAATCAATCTCTACTTACTTATCAAAATTTGTATTGTTTTTTAAAATTCTTTTAATTACATTTTTCGCGCTGCACCTTTAGGCTGTAACGATCAAGAGGAAATCATCATTAAGAAACTGTAGGTAGCGGTAGCTTTTACTACGAAGAAATGGGAATTCCGAACTAAGCAATGCGCATGCGCAGTTACCAAATAACGTCCATGAATTATTTAAAAAAAACACAGTGAGCATGCGCTTGGAAGTAAGTGACTTTATCAAGCCATGTCGAGCATGCGCAGTTACCAAAAAGATGTCTCAGTAACAAAATAGCAGCTGTTAAGACGTCTTATGAACCAAATAGCGGCTGCGAAGAGAATGATTACCAAGATATCATCCTAGGAACCAGCGGCTGCGAAGAGGGTATGAATATAATGAGAACTCGAGTGGGTCGAAAGCCTGTATTTTGGCTATCTTTACAGCCAGTTTATCAGTGTTCATCAGGGGGAATTGTAATTAAATTATCGCAAAAAAAGTATATTAGGCTCTATCGTCGTACGTAGACCTATGCATTGACAATTTCATAAAATATAACTACAGAAACTGACGACACAACCTAGGGCCTAGGCCTACTACTACTACTAGCCAAGTAGTAGAGCCAGGGTATTCCACATATATTACATTATAAATATATATGTATAAGTGTGTATTTGTGAATATGTTTGTGATCATGGCAAATGTTTTGCGCAGTATTACATTTCAGTCTACACTACAACTCTGGAACACGTCTGCTACTTCCAAATAAAGAATTGTTTAAATTTATTCCCAGATCATACCTTCAATAATGTAAACTTTACAATATTTATTGCTCTATAGGAAAATACAGTTACAGATTGATTTGTTGAAAGAGCTAACTATAATACGATAACAAAATGTACACATAGGATAATTTTGGAAGTAGCTGTATACACAAATTAAATAAGCTACAGAAGTTGCGGCGTTTTTTTATAGGAAATATTTCTTGTTATTTTTTAATCTTTTTTAAAAAAATGGAAACTAAACTAATAAAAATAATAACATAATAACAACACAGTACAAGGATTCATAAAGGATTTGGTAAGTTTAGTTTCGTTATTATTTTGCATGAACGTACCTAATGTATGATGTGTTTGATAATTATTCTTTCAAGATCTTCCTACGAGAATCAGAACGTGCTAAGTTACAAGATGCATTACATGCTGTGGTTTTGAAACATATTGTAGTCATCCAGTGGTGGATTCGCGGAGTGCTTCAACGACGCCGGTATCTTAGAGCGAAGCAAGGGATAATAACATTCCAAGTAAGATTTTGTAAAGTTTAAACAATATTATATGGCAAAAAGTTCCCAAAAGTACAACCAAAAATTTAAAAATTCTAGAGTAGGGGTTTTTTTTGCAATCAAGACTAGGCCTACATTCATTTCTATAAATTATAGTTTAGGCCTCTTCATATTTTCAAGCTAGGCATACATTTTTTGTAGACCTATAGACCCCACCTTATTAAAAACATCTTCTATGTCAGCTCAAAATAACAACTTGACAAGTTAGACATAAAAATGTGCAGAAAATCATTGGCTATCTTATCGGATAATTATTTGTGAATTTTTAATTGCCAATTTGATATTTTTGTGATTTTATATCCAGTCTCTCAATTCAACACACGCTGTTTTTTTATGTTGTTTTTTTTGTTTTTGCAGTAAGTATACCGAAATATGTATATGTATACAACCTGTTAAGATGAAACTTATTTTAGCCGCTCTGTGGTCACTTCACCCATTCATATTTATGTGCAGCCTGCCATTGGCTGTATACTAGAGCCTATTAACAATTACTGTACAATAGTGGTCTGGTTTTTGCATTTCTGTGAAAGTGGTACTGTAATGTTTCACATAGGCCTATATGGCATTATAGCAAGCTCCTATATTATTCTGTTGCAGAATTTTGTTCATGTTTTTTGACACAAGTATACAGTTTGTTTCAATATAATTTTGTTTGTTTATTAGGCTCTTTACCGTGGTTATAAACAACGTCAGGTCTACCAAGTTATCAAGGAGCAAGCGGTGCGTGAGAGTGCTGCTGCCTATTTACAAGGGTCATGGAGGGCCTACAAGCACAAGGTGCTGTATAACAAACTGAAACGTGGTGTTCTATGGATACAGTGCTACATCAGGGGAAACAAAGCTAGGCGAAAGTAAGGAAGGTTAAAATAATTATTATTCTATTCCTTTCACATCCAACAGCTAGTACACTTTCCAGTGACAGAATTAACAATCTGATGCTTTAAAAAGAAGTTTAGTTATGAGACTAAT
>NW_022694730.1:306911-317145 GCF_011630105.1 Anneissia japonica | reverse complement strand
GTACAAGGATTCATAAAGGAGTTTAGTTTCGTTATTATTTTGCATGAATGTACCTAATATATGGTGTGTTTGATAATTATTCTTCAAGATCTTCCTACGAGAATCAGAACGTGCTAAGTTACAAGATGCATTACATGCTGTGGTTTTGAAACATATTGTAGTCATCCAGTGGTGGATTCGCGGAGTGCTTCAACGACGCCGATATCTTAGAGCGAAGCAAGGGATAATAACATTCCAAGTAAGATTTTGTAAAATTTAAACATATTATATAGCAAAAAGTTCCCAAAAGTACAACGAAAAATAAAATTATTCTAGAGTAGGGGTTTTTTACGCTGTGGCTAGAGATACTGTACCGTATTTCTACTTCAATTTGCTAAAGGTACGGTAAATGGCATTACGTCACCATCACCCAATAAAGCCAGAATGTGTGTGATGTCATCTTTAAAGACTGGCATTGTAGTTCACCCACGATGAGAGATGACATGCGAACGATGTACTGGGTATTTAGAATATTAGAAAGTACAGTACTGTAGGTTTACTTAGTATTGCCATCGATAAATAGGTGTATGGTTTCATTCAGTAAGAGTCCTGTCATTTATCTATATATGGCCATTTTCAAATAAGGACTGAATCCTGTACCAAACTCTGTATATGCCACTAGGCCCTGCTTAAATTCTTCGCTTGGTGAGGAACCTAAGAAAGACCTAGGCCTCGCTTGGGTTTTTCATTTGGTGGCGGCCCTGCTGTAGTGACAGATCTATCTGGTGGCATGTATCAGTTATAAACGAATACAAAATCTCATCCCAAGTTTAGTCCAAGAAGCCTAGGTTATAATATATTCGAAATTACCACGCTTTACAATCCGACCAACATATTCATACACTTTGAATGCACATGCCTAACTGATACCTCCTTGATTTACCCAACTTTATGTAGACTTCGTCGCTGTTATGGTACTTCCCCCAATCATAAACATTGCTCGTTTGGCCAGAATTCAGATCGAGAGAATGAGTTTCCACAATCGTGATTATTTGTATCAAATTTGTCGCATATACATTTGATGCAGGCCTATTTAAACATTAAAGTGCTAATACTCCATTAAGAATCCTCTTATTTACAGTTTACAGTATATTCAGTTTTTTAATGCATGTGTTGTCATGTAAATAGATTAGACCAAAGACTGAGTAGTATGTCAAATCTCTTATAAGCGAAGGCAAGCAAGCTGGCCTGGGGATTCATGCCTTCATTGATATGGCTATAAACGACATGACTGTCACTCTTATTACTGAGTGGAACCTTTACGCCTATCGATGACAGTATTATAAGAAAATACTGTACTCTTTCCTAGCATATTATGTGCTAAAAACATTATTCGCTAGTCATGTGGTGTGGGCGATCTGCAATGCTGGTCTTGAAAGATGATGTAACACACATTCTGGCTCTTTATTGGGTGATGGTGATGTAATGCCATTTACTGTAGGCTACCTTTAGCAAATTGAAGTAGAAATACGGTACCGTATATCTAGCCACGGTGTTTTTTTTTTTTTAGCAGTGAGAAGCTCACTTGATGTTTAAAAAAACAACTCTTCAAATATTATAAAATATATTTTGATACCTTAAACAGATTCTAGACCTGGTGTTACCATAGTTCCAACCAATATGCACTATTTACGCATTTTATAACCATTTAGTTAATTAAAAGAGGAAGCATTTGTCAATAAATAGTTTAGGTGTGTACATAGTGTGTTTTTCAGTGAGAATCACTCTGTGATGTTATCAGGCATTATGGCATTCAATTCCACTTTTACGCCAATGATCTTCAACTTTGTCACTTTTGACCCCAGCAATGCTAGCAGCACTGTCTCCACTTTACAGACCTTATCCCTCTGTGTTGTTGATATTCAGCAGTGGTTGTTGGGCAACAAACTGAAGCAGAACAAAAAGAAGACTGAGTTTTTGGTTTGTGCCTCTAAGAGTCATCTTTCCTTAGATCATGTTAAAGGTTTAAGCCTGTTGATAGGGGACACCATTATTCATCCTTCCGGAAGTGTCCGCACTCTTGGAGTGACTATTGACTCGTCAGCAGGTCTCAGCCTACAAGTATCTAATGTTAACAGGGCTGTTAAGTTCCAAATAAGAAACTTATGGAGAATCAGGAAGTTCATAGATAGGGATACCCGCTATGATGCTGTGAGGGCACTGGTTCTTTCAAGACTGGACTACTGCAATTCATTGTACAGTGACCTGTTAAAAAAAGATTTATACACCCTGCAAAAACTTCAAAATTCTGCAGTTAGACTCATTTCATATTTCTTTTTTAGAATTAAATTCAAACTTCTCTTTGTTTTCAAATCACTTTCTGGCGTCTGCCCTTTGTACATATCCAATTACATATCACTACGTACCCATGTGCGCTTAACAATATCTTCCAACTCCATCCAACTTGTTGAACCAGTCTACCATAAACATATTGGTGACAATTCATTCCCTTCAATTGCTGCCCAACTTTGGAATGGTCTGCCTAATTCTCTCAGATCTTGTGATTCGCTTAGGCAGTTCAAAGCACATCTAAAAACACACCTTTTTCAGTTCCTCACACCTCGCTTGATCATTTTTGTTTATTGTATTCTTATTTTTGTACTGCTTTATTGTATTAGTTAAGTTAGCTCACATGTGTTTGGTTTTATGCAAGCTTTACTTACAGCGCTTCGTAACTGAAAAGAAAGGCGCTATACAAGTAACAAGTAACAAGAATCAATTATGAATTAAGAATATAGTGTACTGTCATATTACCCACGTAACATACAATCAAGGCTAGGCCTAAATTTTTTTCTATAAATTATAGTTTAGGCCTCCTCATATTTTCAAGCTCGAGGCATACATTTTTTGTAGACCTATAGACCCAAGCCTATTGAAATCATCTTCTATGTCAGCTCACAATAACAACCTAACAAGTTAGACATACAAATGTGCAGAAAATTACTGGCTTTCTTATCGGATAATGATTTGTGGATTTTTAATTGCCAATTTTATATATTTGTAATTTTATATTCAGTCTCTCAATTCAGCACATGCTGTTTTTTATGTGAGTTTTTTTGCAGTAAGTATACCCAAATATATATATATATATATATATGTATACAACCTGTTAAAGTGAAACTTATTGTTGCCACTCTGTGGTCACTTCACCCATTCAAATGTATGTGCAGCCTGGCATTGGCTGTATATACTAAGAGCCTATTAACAATTACTGTACAATAGTGGTCTGGTTTTTGCATTTCTGTGAAAGTGGTACTGTAATGTTTCACATAGGCCTATATGGCATTATAGCAAGCTCCTATATTATTCTGTTGCAGAATTTTGTTCATGTTTTTTGACACAAGTATACAGTTTGTTTCAATATAATTTTGTTTGTTTATTAGGCTCTTTACCGTGGTTATAAACAACGTCAGGTCTACCAAGTTATCAAGGAGCAAGCGGTGCGTGAGAGTGCTGCTGCCTATTTACAAGGGTCATGGAGGGCCTACAAGCACAAGGTGCTGTATAACAAACTGAAACGTGGTGTTCTATGGATACAGTGCTACATCAGGGGAAACAAAGCTAGGCGAAAGTAAGGAAGGTTAAAATAATTATTATTCTATTCCTTTCACATCCAACAGCTAGTACACTTTCCAGTGACAGAATTAACAATCTGATGCTTTAAAAAGAAGTTTAGTTATGAGACTAATGTCCTGTTTGAGTTGGACTTTTTTGGTCAAACTAACCATAAACATGGCCAGTTTGAAAAAAAAAAATATCTGGTGCAAAGATCCTGCGTAGCATTCTGCTTGATCAGATTACTCAATCCCGAAGGTAAGTTTAACCAAGTGAACATTGCCCAGGAAAAATAATCAAGCTGTTTTTCCTTCATTCAGTTTTTCATATTGTATGCACCTATCAAGTTATGTTCTGATAGGAACCTATAATTTGGGCAAATGTCAGAAAGTTCTTAAAGAATTTCATCTGGTTCCATAAGTATATTAGAAATCATAGTAAATTAGAATCGTGTTGGTGCACTTACTCCCCGAACTGTGAATGATCCAATTCAATTAAAGGCTCATTAGTCTGAAAAAAGTGGCCGAAGCAGTTACTGAAACCATTGCTAAGGTAAGCAAGCAATTGGTTCAACTAAATAGATAATCTTTTTTAAGATGTCATATGCTTACAACTTGCGAGTAATAATATTTAAATATATTTGTGTTTCTCTATACATGGAGGAGTTAGTATGCTCTATACATCTCAAGTGTAAGATTTGGTGGGTGGTGGAATAAGGAAGGCGAGATTGGAAGCTAATGTCTAAACAAAATTGTGCTTACGTAAACTTTATTATTAAATGAATGTATGTAATTTCTGTTGTTATGGGTATTTTACAAGCCTCTTAAACCATTAAATTGAACAATAACATTATTAGTAACATCTTTTATGTATGAAAGTTCAGAAAGTGATTCAAATACAATTTTATATCAAGGTTGGAAGCATTGTTGGATGAGAGAGAACGACTGCTTGATGAAGAAGAAAGACAGGAAGAGGAAAGACGAATAATGCTTGAGAAAGAAAAGGAAAACAGGGAGATACAGATAATTCAGGATGCAAATGTTTCTAAAGCTGAAAGTGAAGATGAGCATTCTATCAGGAGTGACGAGGGCGTACATGTAGATGGAGAGGAAGACTACGATCCCCGATGTAGAACCAGGACCACTGAATCAGAAGGGTAGGTTTAAAGCGGCATACCTGTACTTCAGTCGGCTAAACTGGTGGTAGCCACTTGTGTGCGCTCAACTATGGAGATCCATTGTTACCTTCAGTGTCTGGTTCACTTCCATTCACTACTCTCTTTTTGTTTCAGCTTGACATCTAGAATGCAAGTATAAAAAAACACCATCTATCGTATGTGCTGTTTGCAAAATGGCTCATGTGTATGTTAAAAAATGCAGTGTACTTTTGGAAAAGAGTAGGGGATTATAAACTAGGGTGCTGCCCAGTTACAACCAGAAAGACCCCACTGAAAATAAGTCTGTAGACTTTTGTGGTATATTTTTGGAGTTCATACCAAATAAATCCAAAAAATCCAGCAAACTGCAGTATTATACAGAAATTATTTATCATTTTTTAACTTCCAAAACTTGTTTTAAAAAAATTTATTTGAATTGTTATTTTCAGAAGCAGTGGTATTCTGGATGCATCATCAGGCTCTGATGAGAATCTTCTGGATGACTCATCATACCGAAACATACCTCCCCCAACGAAAAATGTGCCATCTCCTTCGCAATCTGAGAGCACACTGACATCTTCTCCGACGACTATCTCACTGGAGGAAATTGATGACTGCAGGTCAGGTGCTGATCCACTTAAGCCTCTTCCAAGGTATGTATCTACTGCCCTCTATAGTTTTTTTAATGGAATATTGAAATAATGAAACAGTTGAAACAGACATTGAGAAAAAAACAACAATAATATTTAATGCTACTTGAGTATAAGTTATTTTAGTATTGTTATTTAATTACTTTTCAGATTTATCTAATTTTTTTTTAGTACAATATTTGATTTCATATCAAAATAGCAATTAAAATTACTTAATCTATATTTGTTTATAAATTATATACATTAATAGTCAAATTAATAGATTAAATGAGTTATGTATATGTTATATTGTGTGATGTAATGATGTTTTGGAGGGTTTTTTTACGCCAATCCATAGATACATAACCTAACTGAAACTTTAAAAACAATGCAAAATGATTACTCCAATATGTTATTTTAATACACTTTGATAATATCCTATATGAGACTGGATTTAACATAGCCACCAACAGTTGTAAAATAAGTAAAAAGTGATATATATTGAAATGCATCTGTATTCCTTCTTTGTAGCATTATGGAACAGTATGAAAAGTACAAATGCAATGTATCAAGCAAGCTACATATTAATCATGAAATAACATTTTAAACATAATTGAACAACTATTGTTCAGGATTAGTATGATTTGCCAACAGCAATGTCAACAGCTTCAGGGGAAAATTATGGGCTGCTTAAGGCTTTCTCCACATTGTATGGCAAATACCTGTGATTTGCTTTTGGGTATTATAATAATATGATATCGTCGGGGCCATATCATTTTGTCTTCTAATACGTAATAGTGTGGACAGTCAACTTTATAAATTTTTGTCTTGTTGGTTGTCACTTTCGATAAAAACAGTGTGGTGTCTTTCGGTTTCCATGGCACTGTGAATTTGTAGGTCAATGGGATGGGATCGTCCCCTGCAAACCACTTTTAATTATCTTTTAGCTCATCAGTTTACTTTGTGGGATTCTCTTCCTGCTCAGTGTCAATTTCCTGGGCTGGACTACTCAGTTTAAAGGCAGTGTCTAGGATTTACATTTCTTTACTGCTAGTATTATTTTATGGCATATAATTACATGTCAGTGTAAAAATGGAATATGAAAGAAAATATGGTACACACGTTGATGGTGTTTTTTTTCTCTCATTGAAGTTGAAATACTAGAAAAAGAACAAATGGGGGGAAAAATATAAAGATGATCAAGGATTGACTATTTGGGCGCATTAATGTCAAACTATGGCTAAAAGAATTTCCTAATTAATAGTAAAGTAATAATTCATTCAGGAAAAAGAAAAGAAAAGCAGTTTTCATCAACATTTTAATGAATCAAAATATAATAATGCATTAATAATAACCAATGCAAGGTTATTAGTATGTAAAACATTAATCATACATCAGGTCATTGATTTAAGTACATTTAGCAACAAATGTTCTAAAAAAATCTTATTAGTGGTCTATAATTTAATAATTTAGAACATACATTTTTAATTTCAGTTGAATGTGCCAAAAAATTGCATTAAAGAGACTCTAAAGAGAAAAGTAAACTCTAATATTGTATTTACGATAAGGCAAAGTTAATATTACATAAAACGTTAATTTTACATGTCTTAGATGTGATATAAATTTAGCCATAAATTTATTAGTGTAGGAACATATTTCCATTTATATACATTTGATTAATTAGTTTAAAATCAGTAAAGCAATAGTTTTTTTCAAGAAAAAGAAAACAATTAATAAAGTATAAACATCAGCAGTTAAAAAACAAAAAAAGAATCAAATAAAATCTAATGTTACATTATAGATCAAAATACATATAAATAAAAATAAATAAATACATATTCTGAAAGAGAGTTGAATAGACATTTAATTATCAACATGATATATGTGATTATTTGATCAGATTTAGAAAATTTATTTAAAAAATCATTTGATCCCTCTATTGTGCTGTGGTTTTTGTGGTGTATCACATGATAACTGAAAGCAGACTGTTATCTCATTCACGTCCAATTGGCTGACTTTCATTACATCATTGTGTAAATTGATATTTCTGGATGTGCGCTCAAGCATTACTTGTACTCTAAAATAAGGATATCATTTGGAAAGAAAGCAGTACAGTGCACAAGTCTGACATATGCCTCTCACAATGATGTAGTGGATTTGGGGAATCTGTATAGACTAAAGCAACGATAAAATGGGGATTGTTGTTGATTATTCATTAAATGTTCTCCAACATGGCTTAAAGAGTGTAATAGGCCTATCCTGGGCCATTGTAATTATACTTCTGTTGGGAAATATATATGATATTTTTGTACATGGAGTTCACTTTGATCGTCATCTTAGACACGTTATATTAATTCTTTCAAACAGAGTGAAGGACATAACAGCGGCATATGTCGAAGGACTACAACGTAAAAAATCAGAAGTGATATCAGATTCAAAATACCAGTTAAACTCTGGAAATGTTGTTAGCAGGATCAAAGAGGAGTTGGCTGGACTAGTCCAAAGCAAAGCAGATGAGTCTTCCAGTGAGGAGGGAACTCGAGTTAGAGAGGCCAAAAGACTTGCTGAGATGCGCGTTGAAGGGAAAAAATTGCAAGCTAAAGAAAAAGATGAAGTTGTTTCAGAAAAGGACTCTCAAAATAAAGAGGAAAAATTAATTACAGAATTACGAGTTGAGAGAAGGAAACTACCGTACAAAGATGACTGGAGGAGGTCAGAATTTTTTGAAGAAAAACGAAAGCAAGAACTAAGAGAAGAAAGAAAGAAAAATGAAATTGAAGAGAGAAGAAAATCTGCGATAAGGGAGGAGTGGTCAAGACCAGATATGATCATGGAACCTAAACAACTGGAAGTCAGGCCTGGTCACACAGGTGGTGAATCAGATTTTAAGGCAAAGATACGACTTGAGCGGAGAAAATCAGACTCTGGAGAAAAACGATTGAACATTGGTGTCCAAGTTGAAAGAAGTAAATCTGATTCCAGACATCTGGATAGAAAGTTACAATTAGAGCCGATTAAGAAGGAAAAGGAGAAGAACAAAGAAAACATTACACCGACAACAAAACCAAAGGTTAGTGAACGTACATTTCCATAATCATTTTCATCAGTTTTACGAGTCTACAAAACATATTCTTTTCGGTGACCTTCTCCCATACACCAAGAAGAATACACAGTAAAATGATGATTTTTGTCATTTATTTTTTCATAAATGGTACATAGGCCTCAGCTCCCATAAAGTGAATGGTTTGTACTCTTGTTCCTCTAATAGATTCTATTCAGGTACTAGTTCCTACTGTATTCCATTATGAATCGCCACTCCCTCAATTATGATTTTACCATGACTGAAACTCCAAAAGCCAGTGGGCTCAATTTACTAATTATTAATAAGTGCGATTGTTAATCTAAAATAAACAAAAATTGAATTTACTTAATTATTGTGTGATTGTATATACATTATCAAGATACGAGTAATTACAGAACTTGCATTGTTTTATAACAAAAGGTAACAGCTTCCATGATAATATAGCAAGCTAGCAAGATATTGTATATATCAAATTCCTATACAGAAATATTTTTGTCAAGCGTTTCGAAGTTGGTTCAACCACTGAGGTTTTATTGAAAAAAGCTTCGCGCATGCAGCTCTATGCAAATGAACCAAGATCAGATCTGCCGCAGCGCGTGAAGAACGTTCGTGTGATGCCTTTGAAATCTAATGTGTTTGATCCCGCCACCAGCTGCTGAGCATGCTTTGCTTGCCAAGAAATAGAACATGGCGAAATGGAGAGCACCTTCTTTTCTCAATGCACACTCCTTGCAGTCAATAACTGTGGATGCGCAGTCATTTCCAGCTTAAAGCTAATACATTTATCTTTTAAAAAATACCAAACATATTAATATTTTCTATGAAAAAGATTTCTGAATTTAATGAAAAATTTACATGAGCTTTAAAAGTATCATATCTTTCAACTTGAATTTCCATAACTTGGATAAAACTCGGTAATTCTAATTTTAACAGATATTAATTGAGGAATGATTGAGGATTATAATAAACTAAGTCATTTTAGTGTGAACAAGGGTGGACTATTTGAAAATTCAATCCAAAATCAGTAATTTTCAGTTTTATGCTGCCTCAGCTTTATAGTCAAACCAGTCAATCTTTAGACAAAGTTACAATGAACACAGAATTAATTCAAGAACAATGGAAAAAGAAGCTCAAATAAAGCAAAGCTTTTAAGCTGAAACCCTTGTAAAAGAATTAATACATATAATAAAGAAAGGAAACCAATATCGCCAGCATACGTCCTAAAGCACAGTCTGCATATGTTCAAGCCATACTTTCGGAAAAGACCATGCCTATTGCCACATACTGTACACGGCAAGCCTGTTGTTTCCAAGATGTTGGTAACGAAAAAAATGGTAATAATATTCACGTCTGCGCGCGATCCAAAGGCAGCGAACACATTAGTTTGTCGCGTCAAAGGGCTCTGTTGCCGAGTGATGTCCTTCTCAATAATACCTCCATGGTTCAACGGAAGGCGCTATACAAATTGCAAATTGTTATTATATTCTAAAATTATTGAAAGAAGCAATGTAGTACTACATAATGCTATAATACAATACAGTATTAAATAAGTAATATATATATATATATATATATATATTTCATTTGTGTTCCATGTGTGTTCGACAGAATGTGGTAAAAATGAAACAGCTTCAATAGTAGACTTTAAGAACACTGATTTATTAGAAACTCGGATATTTCTGCCACTCCTGTGGCCTTCATCAGATTCTCGCGAATGAAGACCACAGAAGTGGCAGAAATATCCGAGTTTCTAATAAATCAGTGTTCTTAAAG
>NW_022694730.1:296667-306727 GCF_011630105.1 Anneissia japonica | reverse complement strand
ATATATACATATACAGTATTATGAAGTAATTATGATGCTATCCCAAGATGTTTTGATGCTTATTAAAAAGTTTTTTGATGTAGATAAAAGGATACATTCATAGACTAATAACTTCTGGTCAGGAAATGAACATATTCATGTATAAAGCTGGGCCTATCCATTTTGAAAGCTTAGAAAATCATTTATGGAGGTCTTAAACACTGAAGAGGTATTGTACAATATAGGGAATAGGAGGAGATATGCCCAGCCTTTGACAACAAAACAATGGTCATTAGATGATGCTATATTTAGTCATTTTCATTCATTCATGGATTTTTGAGAAAATATATACTGTAAAATACAATATCATAAAATATAGAAACATTAAGAAACCGCTCAAATTTTACCCAATTGTCATGTTGAGACAATGTTTTTATCTTACACTTTGTTATCAGAGAATCAAGGAAAATTATATTGACTTTCCAGTTAAGTCATAATCACTTAACCCAAGCAACATAAACACATGTTTATCCATGTCGCATTATTTCTTTAAGCGGGAAAAAGGAGGAGGGGTGTCTACTATAATATTTGCTAGTCTGAACTTGGGACCTTGCAGTATACGTCCTAGATATGTACTTATTTTGGTGATTTTCTGGTTACCCTTGACTGCAATTATCAATATATAATTGTGCGATAGTCAATTACCAAGATTTCAAGCAATTTTGACTTTAACATTGACCAACATCCTGTTTGTCTTTTAAACGTAAATTGAAATTTACCAACAGACAAGATTGTTTTCCACAGACTAATGAAAAAAGATAGCTGTGTATCAAGAAAATTAAATAAACATATTAGCTATGTATTTCAATATGTGTACTTATATGATTATATTGATAATGATTCTAGTGATATTAACATCATTATTTTTTTTGTCATCTGATAGAAATAATGATATTGATGATAATTATGATAATAATAAGTTATATTTTTATATTTGTTTTGGTATGTATTTGGATAAACTGTCAAATTTTCTTTTGTACTATTGTATACCCATATATAGTCATGATGTGCCTATACATGGTCATGATGTCAATCCATCATCACCATATATAGGCATGTCACATGTTTTTGTCAAATAAAGTTTCATAGTCAATAAATGAATGTTGTGATAAATTTTGTTGCCTATGTAGGAAAGTCCAAGCAAGCCAACTTCCATCTTGCCCGGTTCATTTAGAAGAAAGTCATCTAAGAAAGAAAAACAACAAGATGCCAAGAATTCGCTTTCACCGACATCAGCTGAAACTAAACCTCGTATTGAAGATTCACCGGTCTCAAGGAGCCCATCCACTAAGCCAAGGTTCAACTGGAAACTACGCTCTAAAAAGAAACGTCCCACCATTTCAGGCCAAGTTTCGGTCGAGCACCTAGCTTTGAAAGGCCGTCCGGTGTCCATGACACCACCAGCAGTTTCTCCAGAGGTTAAGACTAAGACGACACCTAGTAACATGAGTATCCATCGAACAACCCAGTGGCGCTACCCGACTAATCAGGTGATCTCAGACGCCTCCGAGTTAAACCAAATGGACGAATTTTTGAAGGCAAAGGTAAGAATATTAATATCTGGTTTTATATGTATTTATTTCATATGCTGTTAAACTTTTATCTGTGTTTATACTACATATTGAGGCTTTAACTGATTATCCTTAATCTTAAATATTATATTTATTTTTTATTTGTGTTAGGTAGCATAAATATTTGTTTAATAGTCAGTTGCGCTCAAATTGGATGTGTATATTCACAATAAATATTCAATAATCATGTATTAACTCAGTATAAGAGCTGGATCTGGTAACTGCATGGTAATGGCACACGATAACAACACACATCTGCAGTGCAAAAAATAGAACCTATTCTTAATACAGAGTGTAGTCATGTAGTCACGTAGTCATGTTCAGTGGAGATGTTCCTATGAATTATAGATGATTCTAATTTGTTTGCCAATACTGCCATTTTGTTATCATGCCCAGTAAAAATTAGTGTTAGACTTCAGCTCCTAAGCAAATTCTGCTGCTTTTAGTTTTGTTACAAAATATATTGATTTCCTACTTAATAAGCTAAATTTTAGATATTAATGTATTAAATATTCTTGACAACAAACATGCCCAGTTGAAATTAGCCTTAAACCATCAGACTTTAGCTCCTAAGAAAATACTGCTGCTTTTAGTTTTCTTGCAAAATATATTGATCATTTTCTACTTTATATACTGAATTTTTAGAAGTAAGTATATTTAATATCAGTTATTTCCATGGGCTAGCAATAAATCTATAGTAGGTACTGGTGCTTACATGGTAATTACAAATATGTCTTCAGAATATTAATCACATCATAAATAAATCAGAATTAATGCATATTATATGTAAACCTGTATAAGTATATGATACCATGTTCACTGCAAATTTTATTTCTTATATGAAGATATCATAGACAAATTTTTGGTCTGCAAAAAAGTGTATGCTTAAAGAAAACATTGTTTTAATTTTTAATTATTATTATATTATAAACTTTATTCCAAAATACAAATAAATTTGTTTCTTGATAAGTTACAGCTATAGATTTTAACTAAAATTTTTTTTTCAAGCAATAAAATTTAATTTAATTTAATTTTCCAATTAATTTTTTAATTATTTATTTTAATTTTTAATTAGATGGTACTAATTAAAATGAGCAATAATGTTTAACAGGCTCAACAGATATATTGCATCTATTGCAATAAAATATTATATCAACCTAATTATGCAATATTAAACTAGTAATATAGCAAGGAATCTCCTATTGTAGCTTATAGAAATGATCCTTAGTCAAGTGTAAACAAAGATATATCTTTCTGAACCAGAATTTCATAGGATATTTGTGCTTGGCGCTATATACATTTTGATGATTGATGTTTAGGATTTTGTTTAGGTTGACATAATTTTGTATATATTCTCACATTGGATTGGATTTCGTCAGTGAGATGCACGCCAAGGTTAACCCATAAAAGTTCTAAGACTTATTTCCAATGTGGTCCTTCTGGTGGTGAATTGGTTAGTACACTGAGAGACATTCTCCTACTATTTTCCTTTCCATCCATTTGAACACAGGACCAAAGGCTTTAAAACGTCTCATGAAAGACGGTGCGCTTTTAAAACTAAAATGTTAGCCCTCCAGTTGTAAATCAAGGAGAACAGTGATAGGAATTGAACCAGGAACCAAGAGATCTCCAGAGTTGAGTGCACGCACAGTGGCTGCCACCAGCTTACCGACTGAGCTAGCTCGCTCTCTCTATTTACGACTGCAAAGAAGACTGTAACAGTATGATGAAATTGATTGAAATGTTAATAATTTTTTTTAGATTTTCCAACTAGTTAAATTTGGATGAATTGCAAATTTCTGTATTACTTTTTTTTCTCAGTTCATGGGGGAACCACTGATAGTGTTTCACTTATGGCATTGCTATTAGAAAATTTATATTTTTGTTATTTCATCCTGAAATCTATGATTCATATTAAATTTTCAAACAGGTTCTCTCTTGGTAGTGGTGGAACATGGTGTAGCTCACCGTGTTAACTACAAAGACGTGATTGTGATATTGACAGGAAGTAGTTATTGTTTTGCCATTACTCATGGCAACTGTATTTCCATGTCCTTCACGTTCCATTGTTAATCACGAGTTATATATTAAGTGGTCTTGCTCAATATATTGAAGATTACTGGTAGGAATTTCATTTTAGATATGCCAGTTTTTGTTTGTTGTTGGATAGAATTAGTGTTAGTGTGAAATGCTGAAAATCTTGTGGACGTCAATAGAAACCAATGTCAGTGTGCTACAGGAAATTGAACTGAAAATGAGATTACGTGCCAAAAATCAAACATTTAGACTTTCAGGTGCTTTGGTCACATAAGTCAGATTTAACCAGATCTAATATGAGGGAAAATAGAATGTTCTAGAAAAACGGGACACCCTAAGGCAGGGGTGGGCATAAAAATCGGTTGGAGGGCCAAAGTGAATTTTTGGTTTAACACCAAGGGCCTGGTGGATCAAAATTTTCAAATCTTTAATCAGTTAACCACTAACTGAAATGTACTGTATAAACTGGCTGTGGACTAACATAGGTGGTGTATCATGAGGAAGTCACCAGTGTTGAATCCGGGGAGGGGGATGGAAGTGGGGTATGGTGATAGGTATGACAAAATTTGATTGAACATGTGACTCAATTAGGTTTACAACGTTCAATAAGGATCAAAGTTTTATTTTTGTGGGAGAATTCATATTCATATTTCATACATTCTAATACCTGATTTAATATACTAGAAGAGCACAAGTTGATCTGCATCCCACCAAAGTTGGAGTCTAAAAATACCATTGCTTACTAGCCTGTAGACTGGTATACAGACATCTAGAGATCATATGTTTGCTCAGAGTTTATAAAGTATACTTTTGTTGAAATAATTATATATGAATAAAAAAAAAATTAATTTAGAAACTGCTATTTATGAACATTTATTGGGGCTATATCCTAATGATAGTCATGACTGTACAGTAGTTGATGATGTACTCTAGATTTTAAGCTTTCAAGTGGTCGTTATTTTTCAAGAATTAGCAAACCTAAGCTTTGTCCATTTATGTGACATTTGTGTGATATGCCCATATATGGGCATAATGATGCCATATTACACCCAAATATGATCATATCAAATTTTGTCGCATAAAGTTTGATAGTGTAGACTAAAATTTATGATGAAACCAGTTTGATGCAAGCAAATTTGTAGACACTAGGTTTTTATTTATTGTGATTTAGTTGGCGTTGTCTGTTTGAACTGCATTTCCTGTTCATTACATGCATCTTTGACGATCCCTTTTCCTGTAGTAGGTTTTCTGACGCGAGTCTGTGGTGAAGTCTGGAAATCCCCAAATTCAAATAAATTCATTGAATTACTAATTTTTTGTTTATCTTGTGATCAAATAGATTATTTTTCAAATTCCAATAAGATACACTTGAAGCAATTCAATTTTTATTGATTTATTACAGACTTTCTTATGAAAATATTTAATAACTACCAATTTATTTAAGTGTTTATTCAAAGAATGTAGGAACAATATCCTTTGTGCATATGTCTAGTTGCAAAAAAAAATACTATACTTTCTCATATTAATTTTCAATTGAAATGTATAACAATTGTTTCGAAGTTAAGTATATATAAAATGGATTATTCTAACTACAGAGATGGTTTTCTTTTATTTGGTCTTTTGCTATACTCCATTAAAACGCTCATTATCATATGTGTTGGATAATGTAGGCGGAGGTTTACTAAAGGTTTTTCAATTTTAAAAAATGGATTGTTATAAATACAGTACAGAAATGTTTTCTTTAAAAAATATGGTGTTTTGGCATGCTCTGTAATCATCAAGTGCTTTATAATATAGGCAGAGGATTGTGGGAGGTTTGCTGGGTTACGCAATACCCTATAATACATTTTATTGACATTTAACTCAACATAAATAATATATAACAATCTATATTTTTTATTCATCATAATCTTATAAATGAAAATTTCAGATTATAAAAGATAATAAAGTAAATGTAATAAGTATATTAAAAAGACGTCAGATTCTCATTAATCAAAAACAAATATCAGACTAAACACTCAACTAATATCTCGAACACCAGACATATCAAACCAAATAAATATGTTTCTGTATTTGAAGAAAATTCTTCACATATTTATCATATCAATTAAGATATGGAATAAATTCCCCTGACATTGAAGTCCACTTCAAGGAATTTATATTTCTTTAACTGCTTTTTATGATCAAAAGTAATTAAATATTTCATTGCCCTAACTGTGCTTGATATTTCTGTTGGACTCTCTTGTTATATCAACAATCAAGAATATTTTATTGTCATCGATCAAACAAGGGAACAATGAAATTTGTTTTGCCAGTTTGCTGAAAACACAAAAATGACATTATTACATGTTATTACAAAGTTATTTTTGTTATGCACGGTTTTGATCATTGCTGAGTAAATGAAAGCACTTTTCACAATATATAAAGATATGTGGCAAAGACAAGCCAAACCAGTCACTCGTCGCAAATCGTGTTTCAGAGAAAATGGCCAAAACATGCTAGAATGTCAAATTTTTAAAAATCTATTTTATTGCACTAAACTAACCTTTATATATCTACACATCATTCTATGCTGTTGTTTGTCCCATTTTTAATGTTGAAACAACACTTTTTAAGGGTTTAAAGATAGTTTCTGCATGAGAAATGCCTGAAATCATAAACTTTGAAGGCTGATTTCTCATATATTGTTCTTTAAACAGCTGTGTGGTTAAACGCTTGTAACTTCATAAGGAAATGTCCGATTTGAATGGTTTTTTTTACTATTTTATAGCTATTATTTTACTCTCTAACACTGTATTAATAACTCAAAATTGAATTTTGCGACGAGTGACTGGTTTGGCTTGTCTTTGCCACATATATAATTCATGAATTTCTAGCATATTTTCATTACTTTTAAAAATGTTCGACATAATATTTATTGCCAAAATGCAGTACATTTTGAGATAAATCAAAGTTAATTATTGTATTATTTTCATCCATATTTTATTCCTTTACAGATTGCCGAAATCAGCAAAAGTAAAGCTCACCATACGCAAGTTGATAAGGTTTTTCGCAAAGCAATGGATAAATACCGAAACAATCTACTTACTCATCAATCTATGGCAATGCAGGTAACTGAGCAACTTAATCATAGAGCTATCATGCATGTTAGCATAGAATTTGTGAATTTCTTCCTAAAAATGGCTGCACACTCATAAATAACACCACTGTTCAAGGAGTATCAGGAACAACTTGTTTTAGTATTTTTTGTAGAAAGGATGGTTGTGTATTTATATTATTATATGCCTATAAGCTTCAATCTATACATAGTTATAACGCTAATAGTATTCTATTAATAACTCCTCAATCGCAGTAATCTAATATGTTTTAAAGAAATTGTTATTGATTGTTGAAATGTTCTTGGAAGTAATTGTAAGGTCATTTGATGATGCAATATATATACTGCACTGTAAATAGTACTTGAGTGTAAAAATTAGTATGAAATTTCATGATTATCAAGGGCTGAGTGGGTGAGGGTGAAACTCAACCTTTAAATAACATAATTTACAGACAACTTCTCATTATATCTTGTGTAGGATGACAATGCTTTGTCGCTCCAGTATAAGGATTTGATATCGGATTTTGAGCAAGTGTTACAAAACACCGCCAAACTAGAACAGAGTAATGCCCAGTTCCCGATTACTTTGGGCATCAATGCATTCCGTGGTTTTTTAGATGAGTTTATGCACCACTACAAACCTGCCAAAAAGAAAGTAAGTTCTAAATTGTATATATTTAAGTACAAGTATTATTGCTAATGCAATTTTCATAAACATCAAAATGAGTCACATATTTCATCTCCACATAAAAGAGGTAATAATTTGTTTAGAAAAACAACCCCATTAGGGCTCGAACCAATTACATTTGGATGCTCTGCCAAACGAGTTAAGAGGTATTACAATGGTATACTCCCTTGAAATTTTCATTTATGACATGTTTTTCTTAAGGTATTGCATAATAACAATCCCTTGCTGTGCATTTCGCTTGTGTCCTTGAGCAAGACACTTTATCTGCATTGCTTCTCTCCACCCAGGACTATAAATGGGCACCTGGTGGGGTTGCTTGCTCCATCACTGACTGCAGCAGCAGCACTTATGCATTTGGATCCAATGACCAGGGACAGAAGTGCTTTGTATCTGCAAAGAAAGGCGCTATATAAATAACCAATATGAATATGAATATGAATAATATTAATATGCAATAAATAACGACATTTGCAAGACTTGGGACTCCTGTCAATCTACTAATTTCATAATTTGATTTATAACCATGATTATATAAAATGAACTAATATCATTTTTTTTTTCAACATGCTATACAACTAACATAATCTGGAATTTATAAACAAATATTTTGAAAGCTTTTGGAGTACTGTACTTCATCAATAATTTTCCGACTGAATTCAAGTTTGCAGCCTACATGATGCATCTCATAGGAGTTGAGTTATGTGTCCATTTGCATTAAAGAAGTTGCAAACATTAAATCAAATAACAAATCCATTATTTTGTCAAATATTTTGCATGTTTGTTGTTGATAAGAGAACAGTAACTCTGTTGTCGACAGATAAATATAACTTTACACTATTCATAACTGCACCATCAAAACATGACAGGTACAGAATGCCAATTTAATGCATTTTAATACATAATCATATTCTGTCAAAACACATCCCATAGTAGATGGTATTGAGGAAATGTTTCGCATCTTAATGGATAAACTTTGATATTGAAGGCGTTTAGCCATCTACTACCTCCATTTTTATTGCTTCTCCTGTTCAATAATGTGTGGGTGTGTGTGTGTGGGTTATTGCTTACTATTTAGAAACATAAATTTATTCTCACTTCACATCTATTTTGTTACTTGCATAGCTTCTGTTGCAAAATCAATAAATGTAGTTGGCCATTTTGATTCCAGATCTTTGTCCCAGTAAATTTTATAAGCGATTATCATATATAAATCTCCTAGTGATCTGTGAATCACATAAAGTCTCTGGGAAAACTTCCTGCACTCCTATTAGAAGGAATATTCATATTTAATATTTAAAATAAAACCAATTACAAAAGTTACCAAAGTGTTGATATAAATAAGTTTTGCTATGAAATTGATATAATTTATGACCTTATAATGATAATTTGACACATTAAGTTATTATAAATCACTTAGCTAACTAACTAAAACTATTTAGACTGAATCCGCAGAATATATAAAAAGTAAAAATCTTTTTATCTTTAAAAATTGTCTCCATTCTTTAAAAATAAGTTAACTTATACACATAAATTAACAATGGTGTATGATAGAATTACCTTTCAAACTTGAAGGAAATGTTTGACAAGCTAAATTCAGTAGAACTGGGGACCTTTCAATTAACAGTTAAACATCTGTTGTTTTTTCCGGGACCTGCAACAGTCGTAAAAATGAAGGTTTTCACAATGCTTTTAAACAAGTGTCTAAGCAAACATGACACCTGTTTGTGCTGTGGAGATTTGCAACAATTTTTGTTTGCTTCTGTTTTTATTGATTTTATTAACATTTAACAATAATTATCTCTTCATTGAATCAATTATTGTATAATACGACTACAAGTTTTATTGGAATTTTTTGTTAATTATAAGGTTGTTTTACATTAAACTTTATTAAATATTTCCATAAACATTTAAAAAATATATATAATTCTGTTTTTGAAATTTATCTTATTAGACGTTAATAAGTGTGGTACTGACTGACGCCCAGTTAGCCTTCAGTAGACAGACAGTTGGATATATTAATTAATACAGTCATTGGTGGATTCTCCAGCAAAGTTCATTTTTTTGAAAATTATGGATTAAAGCAACAGTTTTCTGTGCTTGCATCATAATTGCTCCAGATTTGCTCATGCAAATACATGGTTGTTCTACCCTGAGGCCATGCATACCAATTATAAATTTTGATTGAAGTGATTTTCTGTTAAGTTACTGTGTTTTGCTCGTGTTAAAGAAAAAAAAAACCACTGATGACAAATAGTGAAGATTATACCCCATGCTTAATTTTATCTGATTTGAAGTGTTCATTAAGATTACGTTGTAATTAACTTGCTAACAAACAAGTTCAATTACTCTAACCTTGACCTTAGTGATGGTTTGTATCATCTGAAAGATGGCTTCCTTCATTTTAGGATGCTTTACCAAAATTTAAATGAAAAGAACCTTTCAAACTGAGTTGATGATATGCAGGTATTTACAACTGTATTATCAGTTGTCTGCCTAAAGTCAGCTTGTGAATGGGTATCACAGTGCACAGAAAAATACAATTAGATATTTTAAGAAAGCCCATTTAACCAGATCTTTGAGAAAACATATTGTACAACAAACACTACTAATGCTTTGCCATGTATCTCC
>NW_022694730.1:272412-296615 GCF_011630105.1 Anneissia japonica | reverse complement strand
TAAGAGACAGCAATTGGTACTATCCCAAAAAAGCAAGCCGGTAATTGAACATTTCCTTCCTTTATTGCACGAAAATTCAGAAATTAAGTTTTCATACCTCCATACAAGGAAATTTACATTGACTGTCAACATATCTTAAAAGAAACACATAAATAGGAAATTATAAGTAAAAAAAAAAATAGAAAGTTATGAATTGTTTCTTTAAAAATGTACAGTCATGGACGAAGCTCTAAGCATGCTTCTAAATGATTACATGCAATTCTTAATAAATTGTTGCAATATTTAGGAAACAGTCCATTTTCAAATGTCAGCTTGAACACACGGTATAGGCGAATAGTCATTTGTATTAGACTACTGTAGCTCCACGTATGGATAGGATTGGATTGTATTATAAGGTATGTTATTACTGAACGTAAACTAGGTGATATTTCTGTTGACTGGTAAACAGTGCGATAGTGTTTGGTTATTATGATCTTGTTTTTCCTTAGTTTCTTTGGATAAAATTTGTATCAATTTGGGGATCTTTTTTTTTCCTATTATTATGCATAGTTTATTTTTATTGTAGATTTTAAAATACTTTAATAATGAAATGCTTTGTTGTTTTTTTTTTTTGGTTTAAACAGCAGAAAGTACAAAAAAAGAAGAAAAAGGAGAAAGAAGATATTATCGAGATCCAAGGGCATCGTTTCCATGGATACCAATTCAACATCCCCACCCTTTGTGAATCATGCAACAGTTTCTTGTGGCTGATGGAGAAGGGTCATGTTTGCCAAGGTTAGTAAAGAATTATGAACACACAAACACTTTGCATAAAATATTGGTTATTTATAATAAGCCACTTTATAATTTGAGCTGCGCATGGCCATATTGACGGTTAATTGACATAAACAAATATTTAGCACATACAATCTAGGCTAGGCCGTGCTAAGTATCGGAGTCGGCTTGGCCTTAGGAATTGTCTGAAACTAGTTAATTCTGGTACATACTGGTAGTTTAAAGAATACTTGCATCATACGGCTAATATTTAGCATAAAAATACATAACTGACATTACATATAGCTTTCTAACAAAGGCCATGTCAACTTGGAGCCCTATGTATATGTTAAACTTTTGTTTATATCGATCGATCTCCAATACGGGTGTGCGCAGTTCAAACTATGAACTGGCGTATTGGATTTTATTTTTAAGTTAAATAATTAGTTAGTTAATCAAGAGCTGATTGAGTGCTGTTTGATATTCACTTTCAACATCCTGCTTTGTCGGCCATCATTTCCTTTAATTCTAACTCATTGAATACTACATTATATCCTGTCTGCTGGTGGTTTAAAAACATATCTTGTCTGCTGGTGGTTTAAGAACATTATACATTACATAGTCGTTTATTGCCTTGAGAATTAAACATTTTTGGATAGGGACCTATAGTTTGCCAACCTATTTCATGGTGACCCACCACAAAAATACCTACTACCTAAAAGTTTGAAAACAGTTATGTTGATATCTATTCAAAAGTACAGTACCTTTTTATTTGTGGAAAAAAGGCACAATTAAAGTCATAAAAGGTCTGAGTAATGTGGTTCCATTGCCCTGACAAGTAAAGTAAGTCCATGCCTGGGAGGGTGGGGAGTACGGCACGAGTGCAAAGAGCATAGTTAATTTGATCTTCGGGAAGAAAAACAAATTTTAAGCAGTTTATGCTTAAAGTTGTAATCTTCTAACGCTCCTAAGTTTCTTTCATTACATGTTTCTCAGGCATTCATTATTTAAACCATTTTAGTGAGTTGGCTGACATGCTTAAATTTGCTTTGTTGTAGGTGCAAATTTATTAACTTAATAATAGGTGGTTGGCAAGCCTGTGCATGGTAACTGGAAGTTGTTAATTAGATGTCAGTTGTACAATTACAGCCAACTGTTGTTAATGAGGAAATGGTTGTGTTTTAGGGTGTTACTGTGATACTGAATAAGTCATTGTGATGTCACTGCCGAACATCAATTCTGAAACTACTAGAATTCAGAAACCAAAACTCTACATTTACATATTATTTTAGAAAAGTTAGTTTAACAGTTTTCAGTTATATTACTTAATTGATCCAAATGAGATACCTTAATTAAAAAGGAATTAAATTGGTGGTTCTACCAAGATGCTTATGCCATGCACAAACTGTGTCATGACAGATTGTTTTAGAGAATGATCTGGTCAGACTGTCACCAGTGTTGCATGCATCTTCAAATGCTCGAACAGATGCTGGCCAACGCAAGCAATACCAACCTTTATTTCTGTTCCTGTAAATTTTGACGATCAAGCTGAAGACTTTAGAAGAAGGAAATTCAAAACTCATATTCTTGTGTTTTTTTTAATTATTTTATTGATTTTTTTTCTTGTTTATTTAATAAAATAATGCTTCTTTCTTTTATTCCTTGTTAAATTATTATTATATATATTTTTAATTTGATATTCTATTTTTCTTTTTCTTAATCTGTAAGTTTTATGTTATGTATAGCATTTTGTATAAGAACTAATTCTTAAATTATATCAGTATATATTTTATTTCTGCTATATTCTTTTCTGTCTGAGACAACAGCCAATAATAGAAACAGATATTTTATTTTTATACACTTTTATATTTATTTTTACTCTTTCAGATTGCAAGTTTACAGTGCACAAAAAATGTATGTCAAAGTTGATTGGAAAGTGCAAAGGTCAACCAGTCGGCAAGCATGGTCAAGTATTTGGTTCTAGTCTCTCCACCTTAACCCGCGGAAGTTGCGCAATTCCTAAAATCATTGAAAAGTGTATCTTTCATATAGAACTGCATGGACTTTATCAAGAGGGTATCTACAGAAGGCCTGGACCAGAGGCAAAGGTTAAAGAAATTAAATTACGGATTAATTCCGGAGAAGGTAAGTTTGCAGATTCAGTGACAAATTAATTAAATGATGTGGTTTTTATTTGTAATTTGCTTGGGATATACATTATTACAATTTTGTCTGTCAGACTAGATAGACATTATTTAATTAGACTTATCTGATCAGACAAAAAATTTCCATTATGTTAACAAGTTACCTTGCTTTTGAATATGAATAAATTATATTGATTAACAAAAGAAAAAAATATAAAAAAGTATAAATGGACTTTAACGTTGTTTCTAGAAGTCATTGACTGATTGATTGACGGATTGTTTGATTGACAGCGTATGACGGATGTCAATTTCTTTCAGTTGTTAAACGTGATTGGCATTTTCTCAGACCCAAAGAAATTGTCTCCGCTGAGCCCAGCAAATGCTGTCACGTTCTGCTTTATCTTGAGACGCCAAAGTTCACCTCACCTCTAATAATGTGCAAATTTCTGTGGTAATTGGTAAACTGATTAATTACATCAGAGTTTGTGTTGGTTTAATTTCCTAATTACAGGTTTAACCTCTAAAGACAAAAGTTCACTACCAAATTAAATCCCATTTTCACCACCAAAATGCACAAAAACATGCCTAAATTTGTGTACTGTATCCTATGTGTTTTCTTTTGTTAGCTAATTCAATTATTATCAAAGTTACCATAACGGTTTAGAACTTTATTTTTTTTTTGCTTGTATATTTCCAATGTCTGGTTGAAAATCAACTTTGTCACCGTTTCTTTCTGAATCCTTGCTACATGCTAAGTACTTTGAAACTTAAATGCAAATTTTAAACTTCGTTCGCAAACATCGAGACTGGTACATAGGTAATTTAATTATTAAGTAAAGAATACAACCTATAATAAGTAGCCTTTGATTTTATTTGTTGTTTGGTTTTTAACATTTATTCAGTTTAATATACAGTATATATAGGCCTATATATATATCATATATACATATATATATATATATATATATATAAAATGTATATATGTAAATACTTTAAAAGATAAAATTTAAAATTATAAGATTATTACTATTACTACAATTATTATGAATTGGAATATTTATTTGTTTAAGCTTGTAATACACCATGTAGGTAGTTCTGAAAAGAACTGTTGTAGTTGAGAAAGTCTCGACGTTTCGATTGAGTTGCTTCAATCATCTACATGAGAATAATATCTGTAGAAATTCCAAACAGGGAAATACTTATATGTTGGCTGATGGTTGGATGAATAAACTGACCAATGAGAAGACTGCTAGTGATTAGGCTGAAACAAAAGCCATTGAAAGGGTGGGAACGCCAAAACAAAGGCATAGTTCCAGTGTGGCGGGAAAAGGGGTTGGAACGACCAAAAACAAAGGCATAGTTCCAGTGTGGCGGGAAAGGGGGTTTGTGAACGACCAAAAACAAAGGCATAGTTCCAGTGAGGTGGGAAAAGCTGGGGCTGCTTGGCTAGGTCCGATTAAACATGGACAGCCAAATATGGCTAATGATAAATCCAATATCTTGATGTACTGTATTGTGTTTGTGAATTTCTGTGGCTTCTCTGGTCCTTCTGGAGTGCCAAGATGGTACAGTGGCTATTAGTTCGGCTTTGTTCCAATGTACACGGTGTTGTTGACTGTGGGAGTGCATGACTATAAATTTTTGTTGTTCCCCTCTCCTGGCATGGCCTTGGTGTTCCTTGAGCCTAGTATGGCGATCTCATCCTGTTTCACCAATGTAAACCTTCCCACAATGGCTTTTGTTTTAGCCTTATATTAGCAGTCTTCTCATTGGTCAGTTTATATTCATCCAACCAGCAACCAGCATCTCTACCCAATCATATAAGTATTTCCCTGTTTGGAATTTCTGCAGATATTCTCCTGAAGACGATTGAAGCAACTCAATCGAAACATCGAGACTTTCTCAACTACAACAGTTCTTTTCAGAACTACCTACGTGGTGTACCGCAAGCTTAAACATAAATGGAATATTTATTGTCATCAGCAATTTCAAAGTTGATAATAAACATCTTAAATTAAACAACAATTAATCAAATTTCTTAGAATATTTAAACAAAAAATTACTGATATTAGAAAATTAGAGAGCTACATGAATTTCCAATGAATAATGAATGATATATTTGCACTTATAACACCTCACATCCCCACTTCAAACCCCTATAGACATGCATGACTCAAAACACATCAGAACATAGGCTACTCAGACAAAAGGTAATGAACGGTTCAGCTAAGCCCTACCCTTGCATATTGTTGCTAAGGTTGCACAAAAACGTTCATCTTCGGACAACACATGTTTGTAGGACAAGCGCATATACCTGGCCCTGGTATGATCACTTGCTATGTTTGAAAAAGGGTCCATTTACCATAAAATTGTTTTAGGCAATTGTGATTAATCATTTATTATTTACTATTTCAGATGTTGACTCAATCGACCTGACGGTATACTCAGTTCTTGTAGTGGGTCAAGTCTTAAAAGCATTCTTCAGAGAAATGGCTGAACCTCTGATCACTTGCCAACTGTACGATGAGTTTCTGCGAACCACACAGATCATCGATCACAAAGAAAGGGTCGCTGCACTTCAGGAAGCCATCGAAAAACTTCCACAAACAAACCATGCATTATTTGAGCGCCTTATTTTTCATTTAGCACGGTAAGAATCATTCGAGTGTTATTCCTGCTTTTTTCATTTAGTTACGATTAAGCTTGCATAATCCTTTTATGTTTTTTTTTTTTGTAAATGGAAGTATGACAAATGCACCATCTTTTGGACGAGACATTTAAGCTGTTAATCCTGTGTGCAATATGGCCCATATGCAGTAGCCTCTTAAGCCAAGAGTAGGGGATTGTCTGTCGGTGTACTGCCCAATCACCAACAGATGGACCTTACTGGAAATAAGTCTTCCGACTTTTGCGGGTTATCTGTGGTGTTCATGCCAAATAAATCTTACCCGAATCTGTTGCATAAATATGGAAAGAAACTTTAGAAAGCAATTAAATATTAAATTTAGGGGTCCCAAGTTTGAAGAAATCCCTTTTTTGAGATCTGGGTAAATACACTTTCTTAATATTTTTAATTTTATATTGTGCATGATGATACCCATCAGCACTAACTTCTGTGAGACAATTGATAGTGAAGTAGTAAAAAAATTTAAATATGAATTTGCGGGAGATTCTTGCTTGCTTGCAGGAGGAGGGCCACCCTGATTTCCAGGGGCCACCCACGACTTCTGGGAGACTTCGACCCCCGTCAATCGCTCATTTAAAAGGATTGAATGTACAGTTTATCTCTATTCCAAATGAATTTTTTAAAAGGATCGAATAAGTATTTTTAGCACAATACAGGTAAAAGATTATATTGGCATCACTGCCTCTTTATGATGTAACAAATCATTTTATGATTTGATCTGTCGTTTGCCATTTATGGTTGTACTGTATATTGAATCTTTAGCTTGGCAGTTAAATGTTTAAATCCCAAGGTTCTGGGTTCAAATCCTGTACAACTCCATTTGCTGTCATAAGCCTCATAATGACAAATGGTTCCATCCAGTAACTGGCAAGTGAACCTACTTATAGTCATGAAGAAGATATGTCAACTTCTCATATTTATAAATACTTATTCATTGGTTGGGATGACACTTTGATTTAGGTAGGATTAACTAGATTAAGGAAATGAAGTTCCAACTGAAAGTCAAACTTTCTGAGAAAGCCCACCCTTGAGACAACTTGTAGTCGAGGATGGGTAGTCATCATTAAATAATTCGAGGGTCTAAGATCCTATTTCCTTTAATGACATCTTATTAACACGTACTGCAGTGCATTTTGGGTTTTGCAAGACATATTTCTTTATATGATATCAATTTAGGTCAAGTGTACAAGTAACCGTTTTGAAATGATAATTGTTGGGATGCGTGTGTGATTGAAACTTACATTAAATATTTTTATTAATTAAATTTTTATTTGGTTTTAATGCAAATATTGAGGTTTTTCCTGATTGCACCACAAATGGTTTATCTGAAAATGTGTGTGCCAATTCACTTGTAATTGATCATAATTACGTCGGAATGAATTTAGATCTATAGGATCATATTCCCTTTGTGAGGGATTTTCCGTACTTTTACAACAGACAAATAACATACATTCTCGTCTCGCGTATAAGGCGACCCGTGTATAAAACAACCCCCAAGTGTGAGAAGATTTTTGGACAATTTGTACTGGGCCCTGTGGGAGAACAGTAGATATGCTACTGAACAGGTTTTCCCAGTATAAAGAAAAAGAAATAAATAAAAAAAGTATTTAACATTTTATTAGCTTCATTGCAGTAGTAAATTCGCATGTTATGGACGATCCCCACAAAAGACGAAAATTTGTATATTGTGTGTATAAGGCGACCCCTTGTTTTTTTTAATCGTAAATTGCTATTTTAAGTCTCGTCTTATACACTGGTATATAGGGTATGTCATTAATATATTGCCATCTTTATTAATCAGTCAGTAACCGAATAGCAAAGTACATTTAAGACATTTTATAAAGTGTGGTTTGGGTCCAATTCTAGTGAACAATTTCATATCAAGCCTTGTTATCCTAGAAATGGTAATTCATTAAAGTATGATCTCATCAAGTAATTAAAAATGTACAATGCTAATTATTATAAGACAAATTAAATCTATAATAGTAACTTTAAATTGAAAACTGAGTTAATAATTGAACATTACAGATAATTGTGCAAACAAATTAAAATCATTGAATGTAGAAGGGATCTCCACAAGACAAGTACACATGAACCACATAGCTAACTGGATTGTACTATAAATATATTAATTGATATTTGGCCTTATGTGCTGCATGTCACGAAAAAGTCTATTACCTGTCTCTTATACACATCTAGATGTGTATAAGAGACAGTTTTTGAATATTGATGACAAAAAACACCAAAATTGGATCCAGGTTGCTTAATTCTAGAGTGTATTGATTTCTATTACATTTGCACCTGCACAGCACAGTTATTTATTGTTGGCTTTTTTTTTTAGTTTTTTCTCATACATCATATAAGGTTATTTTTGTATAATTTTGATCACTGTTGTATGTTATACAGGATTGCTTTGAATGAAGAGTACAACAAAATGTCAGCCAGTAACCTTTCCATTGTGTTTGCACCTTGCGTTCTTCGAAGCCCAAGGCAACATAATCCTTGGGAGGCATTGCAGGATGTCTCCAAACAGGCCAGGTTTGTTGGTTTTAATTTTGTTGATTCAAGATTAATATTTTTTACTAATTTTTTTAAATATATTTAATATATAAATAAAATACAAACTGATCCAGCACAATCAGAACAAATGGTTTAAAAAAGATAAAGCAATATAGTTACATATAAAAAATTTTAAAAAATTTAAAATGCGATTTGTAATAACCAGCTATATCATATAAATCATCAAAGGTACATATACAGTGTTTAAATAAGGACATGATGGAACATCGTAGGCTACCCTGTAACTTTTCAACGAATTCGTTTGAAAGCTGCAGGGTAGCCTACGATGTTCCATCATGTCCTTATTTAAACACTGTATATCTTTGATGATTAATATTATATTTATTCAACAGTGTTAACGGCTAACTCCCTTCAATATCATCTATATCATGACATTCTAATATCTGCCTACATGTTATAATAAATCACCACATTTATGTAGTACATGGCATTTTTTTTATTCATGCTGGTATTTTTTAAATAGGAAGATGATTAAAGAATTGATCTAAGGCTTGACTAGAATAATTTAGGATCAGATATTTTACATAGTTGAGTAGTAGTAATTTGATGTAGCTGACAATATTTGCATATATTGTAAAATATCGTATAAGTAAAAACACCTCAAGGCACTTTATAAAGCAAGTAATAGACTTTAATCGTGATCGCGGACTCATCGAGCCCAATCGTATAGCAAACATGTTTCGAGAAAACGATTCTCATCATCAAAATTAAGGAAGCTTTGCATATTACCTGGAACAATCCATCCCTTAATAAGCAAATTTACAACTTGAATATCACGCTCGCTGTTTGATTCTTTAAACTAATCTACATAACAATCCACAGTGATGGGTGGTTGGCTACGTTTTGTGATTTGCTTCATTAGTCGTTTTTCTATTTGCTAATCTGCTTATTTACATACATGTGTATAAGGCCATATAAGCTTTGGCAAAATTTGTTATCCTTCGCACTGATGATGAGAATCGTTTTCTCGAAACATGTTTGCTATACGATCGGGCTCGATGAGTCCGCGATCACGATTAAAGTCTATTACTTGCTTTATAAAGTGCCTTGTGGTGTTTTTACTTTTACGAAATTGTAAAATATGTATTGTACCTTTTTATGTTCCCAGATATTTATTATTTTTTTTATTTGTCTTGATGTTGGATGTTGTTAGAACACCATTTAGAATGTACATTGGTTTCTGACAATGAACTACAGGTACAATTCATTAATCCTTAAACCATTCTACTGTTAACCCTTTCCACTTCTTCTTGTATTAAATTTTTTCCCTCAATAATGTATAATATTCTGTTTTTCTCATAGTTGCATTGAATTGATAATCTCACAGCAGATGCAAAAAGTTATGAGTACAATGAATGACATTCGAACGCTTGAGCGTGTCACAAACACAGCCAGTCTCAGACTCTCGGAACTGAGAAAGTCCATGGTAAGCATATTATTCCTATAATTATAATGATAATGATATAGGAATTTATACACAGCACTGGCAATGTTATTGCCTCTGTTAAGTGGATCCATAAATTGGCAAACTGGTTTTGTACACATTCTTTCAATGAGATTTGGTATATATAATCTTGTTTATAAGACTGATTTTCTAAAAAATAATTTTCTTTAGATCACATGGATCTACCAGTTTGATCTATTTGAAAATAACATGAACTCAATTTTTAACTTTCCATCCAAGTTTCACTTTTTTTGGTGAGACCTGACATACATCAATGCATCAGTTGGTGCAGAAGTTGCGTTTCTACCTTGATGTCAGGGGGTTCAAATCCCTTCCTGACTACTCCTAAACAACCTAAGTAAACATTTTTTTTTTATTTTTGCAGCATGAACATCGGAAGGACGATGAAATAGGAGTAGTATATCATGATATTGATATTGATCAGATGGGTCAGTCAGAACAGATCGAAGAAGCTAACCTTTTGGCAGAACACATCATATCATTAAAACAAGAAGTGTAAGTTAACTTTATATACTTACATCTTTAAATCATCGTAACTGTTGCAGTCCCTACAGCAGTAGAGGCTAAGCTGTCTGAAAAGAGGTCTGATAGTGGTTGATTGACCTGTCTTTGAATTGGTGCGAACCGATGTGCATTTTGGGGTATGGCTGTTTTTCTACAAGGAAATATTTATAATTTAATACCCAATGCTGTCAAAAATTGAGATCTCCTTGCGGGTCCTGGCACCCGTTTAGTTACAGGACTGTTAACTATTTGGATCCCAATGCGTCTTTTGGTCTGATAATTTCCAGTAGAAACCAGCTCATTTTAGAATTTTGGAAAAATTCAATATTAAAATGGATAATGATGAATACAAAAAATAAATTTCAAAGAAAAAGTCTCAATCCAAATCTAAACTTCACATCACATATTCTATGTTGCTTTTTCTTTATTAATTACAGTAAGGACCTCACTGCTAATCTTCCAACATTGGATGTACAAGCAGCAACCAATGATGGCTCATGTGGGATGCGTTCAGGTCACAGTTATCTCAGCGGCGTATACAATAACAATAAAGGTGTACAAATTGAGAAAGGTGTTTCCTTTGATAACCCACCTGCTCATCAACCGCTCCCAAGCTTCAAAAATCGCGCAACAGTTCATGAAAAACGAAGACCGACAAGGTTTGACCGCCATGACGCTGTAAGGCAACGACGCCCCGAATCATTGTCTGATGACGCCAGGAAAGGACCGCCACCGATTAAAAAAAGGGGTAGTAAAAAGAAATGAATAACAATTCATATTTAATTTATGTACATGTGTTAAATGTGTTTCAAACAATTTTCATTGTTTTATCCAGCTAAGGTTTAAGTCTTCAGAATTCAGGCTTCTGTTTACATTGTAAACATTTTAAAATGTTTATAGAGGATTTATTCCTAGTACCAGCTGTGGTCCCTGTTGTGTAATTGATCATGAAATGCTGTTGAAAGATATTATGTTACCATACATGTTTTCCACAATTTATTGTATCAGTATTTTTAATGATGAACATCAATGTGAATTTTAAATAGTGAGGAGTTGATGCCAGCCAACCAATCTGACATTCCTTATATGTATTCATTGAGAAAGAGAATCATTATTCTTTCTAATTTTGGTCGGTTTTTATCCATCAATTTGTTTATTTTTGCATTTTGGTCAAGATATATATTATTAAACAATTCTCACTTTAAATATGGATACATCTGGAAAAGCTTTATTTTTTGTAGAATTAATGATTTCCGAGTATTTAATGAACTTAATGTTTTGTAATAAATTATTCATTGTAAAGATATTGGTGGATTTATCAGTCACCATTATGAATATCTTGGAAGTTGAACAAAAACTTATACGTACAGTGCTCATTCCAAATTGCGCTGATATTATTCTTTTATATAATTATTGTAAAAACAACCACAAGCCTTTGGAAGTTATATAAACCTGCGTTAAGGTATTCTATAAAACTTCCATATATTTTGCTAAGAGTATCCTGCTATTACAGTAATCAACTATTTGTTATGTGGATATGTAAACAACCAATTGATTTGTATACAACTCAGGAATTATGTAACTTTTACCTTAGTATGTTTTGAAATAAACGCTACAGTTTATCTAACTTTGATGGAAATGGTACTCTTTATAGATTATCACAAATAATCAAACTACTATTTAGTTTTTCCTGTGTAAAAGTTTTGATAATTGTATTATTATTATATATTCCTGATGATAATGTTATTTTTGTTGATTTTAGAATATCATTTACATCACATTGCTTCCATGGATATAAATGTATTTCACTACAGCTGGGTCTGTTTTGAGACAGCATTGCTTAGCACTGGTTGGCTAAAATAGCTCTGCAAAGTATTTTATAACAAAACTTTTAATTATATTACATGAATAATTTATGAAATAGTGGGGTATAGCCATGTTATTCTGAACTATAGTAATAGACAGTAAAATGACAGGCAGCACTTTATAGACTTACAAATATTTATTAGCATAAGCTATCGTTCACACAGTGAACTTCTTCAGGTGACTGTACAAATGAAACGTCATCAAGCGCTTATAAACATGTGAGACAACTGAGTAAGGAGGAGTGTCCTCACTCAATATAATCGATTGATGATGTTTTATTTGTACAGTCACCTGTTTGTGCTAATAAATATTTGTTAGTCTATAAATTGCTGCCTGTCATTTTACTGTCTATCATAAATCCTGATTAAATCCTGGTATTTATGAATAAATATTAATTACAAATGTTATATGTTGAATACCTCCAGGTTCAGAAAAAAGTGTTTTATTTAACAGCAGAAATTCAGACAAGCCTGACACCTGGTATTAATTATGCTGAACACCTCTATATTTATGAATAATTAATGTTGTCAACACCTACAAGTATAGGCCAATTTATTATGATTTTTTTTTTTTTGTAACAAAACTTATACCATTGATGATACATTGCATCTTCCATTGATTAGAACGTGTTCCAGCCAAAAAAAAATTGAAGAGCTTAAAAGATAAAAATGACCAAACAAAATGCTAAATCTCCAAATCGCCAGAGAAATTTCTTCCAAATCAAGCTGTAAATAGTATTGTTGTTGTGGCGTGCAGTTTTACATAGTGAAGGTGTGACGCTTGGCATTATCCGCAGCATTAACATATAACCAATCATATAAAGATTAAAGTTACCAAAACATTTTAATACTATTTGTTACTTATATGATTGTTTTGGTAAATTGTTTAAGCTGACAAGATTTTTTTTAAACTTGATTTCAGAAAAAATTGGCCCCAAAACATATATTTCCCATAATGCATCTGCTGGTGGTTACTTCATAAAATGAATGGAATCTTGTCATACTGGTTTTTAATAGAGCTTTTTTCAAATATATGCAAGATTTAAATGGTTGGGTTATTTAAAAACTGGAATATATTTTTTACCATCATCAATTTCTTGACAATTATTATTATTGTCTTTAAAGATTTTTTTTCCATTACTGTTGCTGGTAATATTTTAAGTATTACGTGAAAGATGTTAAATCTTACTTAATTCACTGTACTGTATATTACCCATATCGTATCCTGAATTATTACTATGTACAGTTTGAATTTATTTATTATTTATTGTTCATTAATATATTTATTTTTTTAAGGATATTTTATAGCATTATACACTAGTCAAGTTAACAAAGTTTCTGTATCCATCGATTTTGTTTTTATATCCTGATTTTAATAGTAGTTTTATAGATATAATTTTTTTACACCCCAGTACATTTTTTGTGAAATATAAATTTTAATATTTTTTTACTTGTTGCCCAGAAATGTTCATTTTTTTTTTTGCTTAACCTTTGTTTTTCCTTTTCATTCTTCATCTGTCCTGCTTTGTTCTGACATAATTAGGGCACCTCTGTGGACACCAGCGCCTTATTATTATTGTTGATATGATGTGTAAATATTGTAATGAGTTGAATTGTATGAAGGTATCTCCGAGATGGTGTATAAATTTTTAAGATGATACTTTTAAATGTATCATTACTATTGTTGATGTTATTAATAATTATGACGACTATGATGATGATGGTATTATTATGATTATCACTATTTTGATGATAATGATTATTATTTTATTCAATTATAACTGTTATATTTTTTTGTATGATTGTAAGTGATTATACATGTACGTGATTAGGTGCAATACAATGAGAAAGAGCTACAAAGTTATCCATGTTAATTTAACAGCTATGTAGTACTCTTTGCTACTTTTAGTTCAACAATTTATCAAGTAATTTTGTATTGGCATAAATATAGTGATATATGTGATAATACTTAGTATATGATTGTTTATTTCTGTACTTGGTCTTTTCAAACAGCCCCTTTCCCATATACACAACGTCTGCTGTGGTAGACCATGATTTTTCAAAGTCAAAAACCCTTGATGTACTGTTGCAGTATGCATTTCAAAGTTTGAGATTAATCAAATTTTGCTGTGTGATGATACCACTACTACTACTACTACTACTAAATCTTTGTCATGACATTACTACAAGTGCATCAGTACGATAAAAAAGAGATACAATGAGTGAATATTTCAATGTTGAGAAATTCCAAGATTGCACCTTGGCATTATTTGTGGCAGACAAGCCAAAAAAATTTAGTTTAGTTTGTCTTTGCCACATTTTATAATTTTCCAAGATGTCATTATGAACTACAATCAACACATGGTATTAAAAACATGTTCTTAGTTAGTGGCATCGTATTAGCACCATAGCGAAGTATTGATTTGCATAAAAGTACATTTCAAATTCAAAGTAAAGGGGACTCAGAAATGCAGTTCAACCAAAAGGGGATGAAAATGAGATCTTTTGGATCTAATTGCTTTCATGTCAATTTACTTTCACTAATTTTGCATCTATTTTAGACTAGCTTGGACCCCTGCCATTCGATGCTAAAATGAGGTCATCGGACTAAAAATATTATTTTGCTGATCCAAAACAAAATTATTGTGACTGCATTCGCTACCATTGTGGTCTAAGCACAATTTTGGGCTGCCTGACCCATAAAATCTCCCATGACTTTCACAAGCAATTTAATTCAGGACCCTGACCGAAGCTCTAGACGACTGCTTTGTTCAGGAGCCACCACTGCATGCCACATTAAAGATCAATTATAGATGATACATACTCGCATGTACAGCAGCACTAGATTCACACAAAATGGTACAGAGCAGTACAGTTAATTTCTTCCATCCGACATCTTTAGTATTTTGGAGTTGATCATCTTTTACAGACTGTCGATTTATCAAAATCCCTGCTCATCAAAATCACTGTTGCTTTCACAGAAGCCCAAATATTCTTAACCATAGATTTAGTGTATTAGTTTACCATGGTAACACAAATGTGCATAGCCCTATACTCTACAATTAGGCCTATATAAAAAAGTGCCCCCAACCAACCCTTATTTCTATTTATGACTGCTTGGACAATTACAACAATTTTTCATCATTGTATATTCAAATATTTGTTGAGTTGAAAGACAAAAATTCTGTTTGTTTTCCTGATTTCAGAGCTGCTTTTACATTGTTTCCAATATTCGCATTTTAATAGATGATGTATAAATGGATACATTTATTGATTGTATGTATTCATGTTTGCCAATTGATTCATTTGGACACTTGGTATTAAAAATAGGCAAATCTTCACACAAATTGTAAAAATGTAATTACCAGCTTTCAGACTTCTCACTGCACCACAGCAGTCACCGGCATGTCCGACGGAGGGGTCAGAGCCAAGGGGTCGACGGCTCAGAATAAAAACTTCTTGTAGGGTTCACAGGGAGAATTTTTATTACTTAGCATGATCCAAAATGTGTTTTTAGACCACAATATTAGGGATTGGCAGGCAAAATAATGTTATTTAGATAGGCAAATTATTTTTTTAATTTTTCATCTGACAACCTAAGGTGTAAAAATGAACAGTTACGCCCCTTTTTCCCCCAGTTTTTAAATATTAAAAAATCTGTATCTCATTCACCATTCCACAGTTTTTCGTCAAACAACTTTTTTCTGTCTTAGAAAAATCAGTTCTACAACATATCAAAAATTTTTTTTCCTCCGGAGCCTGACTTTAAGCAATATTTAAGTAAAAGCAATATTGATAAATTTGACTTAAGATAAATTTAAGCCAATATCTAGTTTGATGAATCTGGCCCCAGGCCTGTCCGACTGGGGGGGGGGGGATTTCAGTTAGCTGTAATGCGAAACTGCATAGTTTGCTACAACGTAATGGTCTATGTTGCTATAATATATGCATTGCTGATATATATATATATATATTTTGAAATAAAACCTGAAACTTGAATCCATTAATACACTAATCCCAGCATTCTCCTTCTGTTGATTGTTCATTAGAAATTTCCTCCACAAAACAAGTTTCATTATCTTCAAATGCAGCCTGTAAAAAGCTATCATCATCTGATGACATTTCTGATCCATATTCTCTAGCATTTACAATTGCTGTTTCATCGCCACTAAGTTGAAATTCTTCGGATGTTTTTATTACTTCTCTGCAAAAAGGAAAGGACAACATCAAAATAGCATGTGGTAATCGTATTTATAACCCTATGTTTGTGCCCACAAACTCAGGAGGCTTTCTTTGTTCTACTTCAGTAGCAATCTTAAACATGTGCTAATCAAACAATTGTCCTCAAGACATTTAAGTTGCGACATGTCAGCCCAGTTAAATTATTAACACTAGTTTCTCTGGAGACACTTTGGGGAAAAATTATTGAATAAGCTAGCCCCAACCAATTACTATGATTGCATACAGCAATATTGGGAATTTAATGTCAACGTCTGGTTTACAATTTAATCCGATCTCCAAAAACCCTAGGCTCAATTGGTGAATCTCAGGCTTGTCATGCTTATCCCTTTACACACAAGAGTATAAATAGATACCTTGTTGAATGTATAGTAAATGTTTTTGAATGAAATTGGTCTGCGTTAAATTGAGTACATGCATAGCTATAATATCTCCCAAAGGAGCAGAGGTCGTATTATGATTGACTGTTTCTATTTCCGGAGGGGAAAAGGTGCTTCGTAACCCAGAAAAATGTGACATAATGCATCACCCTCATTCATGTCAAAATGTACCTTAGTTTTTCAACATCACTACATAACTCTGAAAGTTTTGGAAATTGAAGCATCTTTTCCAAAGGCACCAATACAAAATCCTCATCTGTTTCTTTCAGCAGCGAATATGCTAAAATGTTGTTGTAATACTGCACTTCGTATAAGATACGTTGCCTGATGTCCAACATGTTGCATTTTTTGAAAGGATGTACAGATTCAGACACCTTGAATAGAAAATCACAGAAATAAAGTCATTATCAGTTGTGAGCCAGTAGCAGGAGAGTGCAGTGTTGTCCTTAAATATAAGGCCTTCAGTTCAATAAGCCAATCGTGGTTTGAACTGCTCATATGCATATCCAGTGGTATCCAACGTCAATCGACATAAACCTATGTTGTGCGTATGTTTATACTGATTTACCTTGATACGAGCATGTATGTTGTAAATTATGAATTGGCTTATTGTGGATCTGCATCAAGACTTAACAATTTAGTGACTATTATCATCATCATTATCATCATCATTATCATGCATACACTTAAAATATAACATTAATTTTTCTTACTAATATATATGGTTGATTCTTCTCAACATCATCTTCAAGTTGCTTACCAAACGGTATGCTCTCCTCTAGTTTTCGGTTAAATTCAGCAATTTGTGTACAATGACCAAGATGTTGCTTATCAGGTGGTCCCAGCCCCACACCTGAGTAGGCCACAGTGTATGGATACTTTGAACAAACTTGTTCACACCTGCCAAATATTCAAGAGAAACAATGGCCTTATTCATCGACTGGTATGTTTCATTAACAATATTTCGAGTTTTATTTACATTCAGATGGTTTGTATAATAAACTTGGTTGACAACAGAACTTAACGTAAACAAAAGTGTGTTAATTTGCAGTAAGTTATCAACATGAGCATGATTCTATGATTCTATGTTATGTACAACAAATATCTCAGAATTTATTATTTTGACAATAAAGTTGACTTGTATCTTGTATGAGCAAAGCAAACACAGCTTATTTGTCAGTATAAGAAAATCATTTGCATTAATTTAATAATTGGGATTAAATTTCAGAAAAAAATTACAATATGACTACAGAAATAAAAAATTACATGAAAATATTTGTTTTATGATCTACCACAAGCCAAAGCAACATTGGCAATAGTAAAGTAAAATGCTGACGAAAATTAATGATGTTCTATTACGGTAACATTAGTATGTAGCACGTACCAATGTTGGAACTCTTGCCTTGTCCATTCAAATTTATGATCCCAATGTCTAAAGCCCGTGAAATTTTTGAAGAGAACATTAAACTCTGAATTTGGTGTTGTAATTACAACTGCTTGTGGTTTCATTAAACCAAAAATGGTTTCTGGTACTTTCTCCAGCACTTCTGGATGCAAGTGCTCTATGCTGTTGAGAAAAAAAGTAAAATCCAATATTTAAGTTCAATGCACATAACGGCTCATTGTACTTATCCATTGTTATTATTACTGTAATAATAATAATAATAATAGTTTGATTTGTAGAGCGCATCATGCGAAAAAGCCTCTATGCGCTTAGTGATTGAGCTCTTTGTATGTGTTCATCAGAAAATTAATTACCCTTAAAGCCGGGTATTCACTGCGTCACACGACGAATCCAACTCCACTTCCTGTGAGCGCCAGGCAACACAACGCCGTCTCCTGATTGTCGGTGGCACTCTGAACGGATCGTCATTAAAAACGATCTGCTGCGCGCTCATTGTCGCGTTCCATTCTTCATAGAATTGCATCGCGCAGTGAGTGCCGGCCTTAAAGATTGATGATGCAAGTAAGTTATTGGATCATGAATCTTGAATATTTCTAGATGATGTTCTGCTTTGTAAATTATTTTAGATGAACCTTCCATTTGGAGGTGTTGCCACGTATTAGTGTAGATTCCTAATTATTATTATAACAAAAATAGATCACAGATATATTATAGGATCTTTAATCAATATTGATTTGTCAGAATATCTGAAAATAATTTATTGACTTGTTGGTTCCGTGCAAGGCGCTGACCCAAGAGCCTCACTGTTGTTCTTGTTTCAAAAATTTTAAAAGCATCCAGCATCGCCAGTTTTGAACGGATGTGCAGGAAACTTTGTACACATAAACTAGGGGACTTTCAACAAACGTTCATTGCCCTTTTTTTAAAAATTAGAACCCAGGGTGCCCCCTACACCTACAAAACAGACCAGGGGTTTCAGCAAGGAAGTCCATTACAGCCAGTACCACTAATATGGCATGTCGCATGGATAGCGTATTCGGTTAAGGATGTGTTCCAAAGAACTCAAGGTTGTGAGTTTGAATCACATCTTTGTATTAATTTTTTTTTTTTTTTCCATATTAATTTTTTTTTTCCAATTATAAGAAATTTTATTTTTTTTAAATTTCAAGATATTTTGTAAAAGTTCGTACAAATGAACATTCTAATTACCGTATTTTAAAAATTCGATCTTATTAGCTCTTCCAAAAAACCCAATATAATGACTTGCGCCTGTACCATATTTAAGCGTGGAGGAACATGCAGACTGGTGAGTGGTCGCTCTTGGTAAAAAAAGACATAGACTCTTGTCTATTGACTGTTGCACACTGATTCAGGTTATAATAATCTTGGCAATCAACATTTTAATAATTTTTATGTTTATTACATATGTGAAGTCATTAAATGAGCTTAAGTAGCAGAAGTATTGTTAAAATGATTCAATCAATATTTAATGATTCAATTCGTTAATCAATATTGTTAATATAATTCAATCAATATATAATGATTCAATTCATTAATCAATGATTCTATATTTTGTTATTTGTAAGTACCAGTAGAGCCAGGCACTTGTACATTATTAACAAATTAAATATTCCCAAAGCTGGAAAAGCATTTGTTCCAATTTATCCTGTTCCCGTCTGTTCTAATTTGAAAGGAAATTGAGTAAATGAAATGAAATCTACAACTTCTTAAAAAGGAATGTTAATAATCTGCTTAAATCAGAAACTCTTTATTTAAAGTGGTCACAGGTTTCAAAATTAAAATTTCAAACAAAAGCTTCATCTTCTGTAATTGTAATCATAGCCTTAACTTGTTGGATAAGATTTAGCTCTGCTTTTCATTCTTCTATTGGTGCAATTTGATAAATTTTTGACCAATATTAATGTAGTTAATTATCATATAAGTATAAACTAGGTAAGATAATATAATACATACTCCAAGTATTGAAATGCACGCCATCGTGTTGGGATTCAATATTTCGACATTAATTATGTCATCATCAGGAATGATGATGACATATTTAATGTTGAAATCCTGTATGTATTATACTAGATAATCTGAGATTCAGTATAAACTAGTGTTTTATTTTTGGCTTTTAAAATTTTATTTTATTTTAATAGATTTTATTGGGTGTTTTTGTGTAGGTCTGACTATTTTTTAGTTCTGTAATACAGAGTCCATTGAGTGTTCTAAACTTTTGATTATTTTCAGGGTACTGTTGTTCTAATTATTTATTGTCTCAGATTTGAGTTGTTGAGCAAAAAAACATCACAGATGAAAGCTGAATTAGGGAAGGGTTGTAGGCAATGGTTTTAAACATGTTGTGTTAGGATAACAAGATTACATGTCTCTGTTTATCATTTTGAGAAAACCAAATTTTTAGGAGTTCAATTACTTATGGTACTCCATTACTAATGGTACTACAAATCACTAATTAAACGTTTCATGTTTTCAAATAGATAAACTATTACGTATGTTTGTACATCATTAATTAGTGAACAATTGTAGTAACGACCTTGTTTCTCCAACTCTATTCTCCAAATTACCACTAAAGAAAGTCTTACGTAGATAATACTTTGTTCTATTTACATTATGCTTGTTTCCTTAATGACTTTATGAGTGAAACTTAATTTGCAGATAAGTTCATTTTTTTGTTTAAGTACTGTGACGCATGTACGCAAAATCGTAATTTTATGCATGTTTTTCTTCATGATGCATGAAAAAAAAACAAAAGGTTCAAAGCCATAATATGACCTTGTTGCATTAATTATGTAACAAATTTGGGATGCCCAACATTTTGTTACAGACACTTTACCTATTTTCTCTACCCAGGAGGATAAATGTGCATCTATTTTCTTGGTAGAATATTGTGGCATTGGCTGTACTAAGTACTGTGCTAGGTACATGCACACAACTAGATATACCACTCCTCTTAAACCAGAGGAATTTGCACTTCGTGCTAGTTTGCCGTTTATGTTATTCAGTGACCAGGGGTAATAACGCTCAGCACTTTTCCTCTTTCATTTGGAATTGGCACTATATAAATCTTAAATAAATATCTTTAATTATCATGTGAACTGTTCAATGCATTGATGTTTGTATATATGTTTGCTAATTGTTACTTTGGACTGTTAAATTAAAACATTGATCTGCTCATTTTAATTTTTTCATTTCCTATATGTTGTAAACAATGGTGGCGGCGGAAATTCCCTAACAGGGAATTGAAGGTCCCCGATAAAAGGTCCAAGATCACCAACAGGAGGTCCACACCCACTTAGACAGGGTCTAGGGTTCTAAGCTTTCAACGAGGCACAGTTTATTTAAAGCAGTTAATTTTTCAATGACATTTCAAAGAATATAGGAATGAATATGCATCCATTAATCAGTGTTCTCCCAAAGTTGTTTTAGACATCAATTTTACCGGTAAAAATAACTGACCAACCAGTAAAAATTGTGTGTTGGTAGAATAAGAAAAGCACTTATTAGGCCTAGGTAGCCTAGGCTGGCCTTCTTTCAATATATGAACATCATTCCAGTCTAGGCTATGATTATATGTATTGTTTTTTGAAGCCATTGCATTCTACTTAAAAGAGGCAATATCTCATGTTGCACGCACTTAGCTGGCTTTATATGGACAAATTTACCAGTAAAAATTTTTCAATAGGGAGAACACTGATTATTTAATTGGCAATTATTCTTTTTTATTCTAATTTTCAATTGAAAGCTATAAACCTATTTAAATATACAAAGTAAGCAATTCAGATAGAGAATTTTATTTTTCAAGTTTATGAGCTTAGCACAGACAGCATACTGTATCTTTGAGCCCGAGCCTTGTGTGCTGGCAATGTGCCAATTTCTGGGTAATTTATCTCAATTATGTTGAATTGAAATCAATTGATTTCCACTACTTCACATTCCCTTTCCGCCTCCCCCATCTGAATGTATCGTACGTTAGTTAGACAGAAGCTCTACTGAGGTTTTCGACAAATTCAATTTCAAGGGTCTGACAGCTCTAATTATCATCACATACATCTGCCAGGAAACGATATTTGTATTAATCAATTACATTACAATTGATACCTATTTCTTTTTTCCATTCAGGTTTTTATGCGAAATTTCTAAAAAACGCTGTATTATGTTTGTAGAAGAGGAAAAAAAAAGAAACAAAATTCATATAATATTTTTAAAAGGGATACACGGCACTGGCAATGTTAATTATTACCCCTGGAAAATGGATCCACATTATTATATAGGCAAACAAGCACGAAGTGCAATTATCGTCACTCCTTGGGATGGAATATACTTGCATGCTTTCAATTTAAAGTAGCACAGACCAACCAATGCCACATCATATCTGGTACTACCCACTTATATTCTGGGTGGAGAGACAAATACAGTATAGATAAAATGCCTTGCCACAAGCAAAATTCACAACAAAGGTTTTAACCCTGTCCCCAGGGATTAGAGAATGAAACACAACCGATGCGCCAACCGCTCCTTTGTAGCCTACTAATGTATTATTCAAATGTATATAAAACAAGATACTAACACCTCAACAAACGCTAAAACATCAAATCCACTCAGTCTGTTGTCATAGTTGGCAACACTTCCCTCAAAGAGTTGTACTACGAATGGCTTGTTGTGGACGGGATGAAGGTACTCTGTTGTCAGTGGTCTGATGATGAACTTGCTACCTTCCAAGCATGAGCTGTTAACATCTACTCCGATCAAATGTTGAAGTGTTGCCTCCTGTTTCAGTTTTCTTAGCAATTTGCACTCGCCACACCCCATATCTATTACCTGTCAAGGATCGTTTTAATGAAAATAAAAACAAAAGCCATTTCATTTCATAACATTTCAGAGGAAACAGCCAATGGCATCTGCTTAAAATGGTTTATTTTAATCTAATTATATACTCTAAAATAGGGCACTGGGGGAATCCGGATCTCACCGACACCCCTAGATCTGACCCAGTGTGTGTCAAGGATTAGTGAAAATAGAACCATTACCAGTGACTTCTTTCCCATTAGCTGCAATTCATGGCCCTACCAGAAATTGCAAGTCCATTCACTAAGTTGGAGAGATTGGCCCTTCTTAAAAAAATTTTAACGACACCAGTATTATCTAAAGGGAGAGATCAGATGAGTAGAGCAACCAGAAGGTTCCTTCTTTTTTTAAATTTACTGTATTCATTTATTCACAATATTTAACCAGGGTGGCCCAATCAATCAAGTAGACTATATTGGGGTCCTGGGTACAACAGTTTTTAGATAATGCAGTATAAAACATTTAACGAAAATACAAATATAAAATAAAATTGTAGAAAATAAAAACTTCTGTGTCCCAAACGAATCTTCAGCACTACCCCACCCCAATTCTATATCCATTCGATCTGCTATTGGCATATATTCAACTCTACCTTTGATGCTTGGTGCTTCCTCACAACTTCTATGACTGCTGAATAGCGCTGTTGGTAAAGGGGAGGTGAGAATGATACATCGCCATGGCAATCATTAGCTGAACTGCTGCTGGTAGTTCTTGACAAGCCTGTTTCTACCTCTGCTAAATCTTTTGGAACAGCCATCACCTACATCTGCTTATAAAACAAACATTGAATTATGGATTGTTTCTTTGCATTTATTTTTAATGATTTGTGCTTTCTTGTTGCAATTCTGCATATAATATATTAAATAAGATAGTATAATACATACTCTTAGTATCAAAATGCCCACCATCTTGTCGGGATTCAATATTTTGACATTAATTATGTCATCATCGCCATCGTGTCGGGATTTAATATTTCGACATTAATTATGTCATCATCAGTGACTTCATCTAAATTACCTTCACCCACCCATGAGTATGGCAACACACCATGTTTGAAACCTAGATGCCAACTTTGCACCATTATCACTACAAACACCTTTCAAGATTTTTTAATGATATATGTGTGCCGATGCACCTTTAAGTTTTATATATATATATGTATATACGTATATATATACATATATATATATAACTCAATGAAAAAGACGATGAGATGTCAACGACTTGGTAGACTTAGAACACAAATTTTATTCAAAACATGAATATTTCAACCCGTCCTCGGGTCTTCTTTAGCAAGTGTGTGACACGTGGATTAC
>NW_022694730.1:240693-272164 GCF_011630105.1 Anneissia japonica | reverse complement strand
GCTAATTGGTTGGCTCGCCCAGTGCATTGCACATGGTTGCTGTTTCACGTACACAAACGCTAATTGGTTGGCTCGCCCAGTGCACATGGTTTTCGTTTTTCTCAACAGGCCCAGACAACACCACAGCTCTGTTGTTTAGAATAGGCATGAAGGGGAATTCTTAAGTTATACCTTTGTCGTATAGCTTATCTTACAATATTTTCATGTTCTTTATTTTAGTTAATTAAAAGATATAAAGTGATGAATTAATACACTAGACACATGGTTTTATTTGAACACTTTATTATGACATCGTAAAGTGATGAATAAAAACACTAAACACATATAGTTTTATTTGTAGGCCTAGAGGGTAGGTCTAGCTTAGGTAACATCCTTCGTTCGTACGTTTATTGAGCGTTACGTACGTATTAGGTCAATTGTTACCACAAATTTAACCCAACCTCTATTTTACGAATCCCCTGATTTACGTACGCCCTCCGGTCCCGTACCGTACGTAAAATTGAGGTTCTACTGTATATACTACTATTGACAATACTACTATAAATATACCATCTTGATACATAATTACATATTCTAACTGGATTCTAGACCTAGGCCTATGTATATATTGTGTCCGTATTTAACATATTTCAACCTTTGTCAATCTAAAGTCGAATGTACAGTATGTCCTGGTCCCCGACCCTTTCAGGGTTCAAGTGATTGAAATAATGTAAGAATCTAAAAGACAGGGAGATAGAAATCGATTAAGCAGGAAACCAAGTTGCCTTTATCCAGTACCACTCGTTTATTTTATTTGTGTGGGAAACTTTTAACATAACTTTCACCACTGTATATTTCCATTATAGTCATAAAGAATATCTGCCATAGTTTTTGGGAAGAATTTGCATTTTTCTACAGAGGTCAACCACCTTTTGACCTTTAGATATGTCAATTTCTGCACACGTTTTAAATTTGAATGGTTGGAAAATCTACAGGCTACTTGTTGTTAATACCAACATTATGCAAATCTATCCAATAAATCATGAGTTATGAACCTAAATGTTAACCCCTACCCCAAACATCGCCATTGATTACACAAGTAATCAACAATGACAGTACATTTAATCAATTTATATATTTTTCTTGTTAATATCATTTTTTTATATTCCATATGCTTATATATAATAGAAAATACTAATTGGTATCAAAGCTACTCACAACTGTAATTTGTAAATGTTTGTTTCTGTGAAGGTCAATGACCTTTTGACCTCTAGCTACGTCAATTTCTGCCTGCTTCAAATTTTTTTCAATTTGAATGACTGACCAATCTATAGGCTAAATGTTGATACCAACATCTTACAAATTCATTGACTAAAATCAAGAGATATGAGCATAAATCCCCTACTACATTGACAACATTGACAATAGTACATAATGCATTTTAATTTTTTTCTTGTTAACACCAATTTTTGTATTCCATATGTCAATAGCTACAAGAAAAACACAATTTGTATCAAATACATCCAAAATTAGACATATAACATTGAAGTTTATTGATATTTTATGAAAAAATTTTAGAAAAAGGTTATGACTTTTTACCTCTAGTGATGTTAATAATTGTCGAATTAATTTTATTTAAACAGCATTATGATTAAGATTAAGAAACATGCTACACTGTTGCTACCAAAATAATATTGATGAGATTTTTAAATCACAGGTTATGGGCATAAATGTTACCCCTCCCCACCCCAAAAAAGTATAGACCATAAAACACTAACGACCATTACAAATGACGCGAGTACATACAATGCATCCCTATTATTTTTCTTGTTTTAACATCAATTTTTTTGTTCTCTAGGCCTATGCCCGTAAGAACAAAATGATACCAAGGAAGTTTAACTGTGGGGGTGTGCACGGTGACACCACCCCAAGAGACAGCCTCCAGCCCATGGCCTACTACTACTAGGCCTAGGCTTCCATAGGCCTAGGTCATAAACTCTAGGCTAGGTGGCGCCGGCTAGGTCAGTAGGCCCAGCTTAGAAAGGCCTTAAAATCCAAGCAGATGATGATATTAGCATGTAAACAGCGTATAAAATAAACAGTCAAATAACCCAGATTTGTAAACTTACTCTGTTATTAACCAGCGTGACCACTCACAATAGTATACCCGATGACTGGGTAGATGGTACCCAAGATTCAGCAAAAATTGCCAAAAATTACCCAAGCTTCCTAAAAATGCATTAAATTTGGAAAAAAATACGTGTTTTTCGCATGTATAGTTCCCATTCAGTTCAATTTATAAACCAATTTTTTATTGTAATTGTTTGTGTTAATTATTAAAATTAATATTATGAGGTGATAATACGGATAGAAAAATACGCCCTCAGTCGGCCAGTTTTATCAGTAGATCATCAGTGATCAAGTTTTATTATGTAATGCATTTAATTAGGTAAGATCAATGGCAACGCAAATCACAAATAAACAATTCTGAACCCATGTTTATAGCAATTAACAGTCAATTAACAATGATTGTTATGTGCACTTCGTGAAGTTTTCCTTACTTGAATGGACTTCTTAATTCTTCCTCTATGACAAACATATTTAATTTTCTTAGTAAAAATAAAATACCCAAGGATTTGAACGGAATTCCCAAAAACCCAACCAAGTCAAAATACCCAAGATCTTGGATAAATACCCAAGCAGTGGTCACTCAATCAAGAATTCAAAACTTCAATTTTTGCCGCTTTGATGAGGTTGATTGAGGGCGCCTGATAACAAAACATGAATATTCCCGAACATAAACATCAAGTTGAAGATAAAAAACGAATAAAAACATGTGGAGTTTGAAGATTGTTGTCGCACAGGTTCCTATTTTCGTTTTATCCAGTTAGGTATAGTGTTTGTAATTAAACGATATTGAATCGGCATTTTTTATTATTAACATATATTTTAGAGCCAACAATTTAGGCCTGGCTAGCTTGTATAGACTAACTAGGCCTAGACCTGCCTAGCGCTACATCACCTTGGCCCTAGGCTAGCTACTGTGGAGTATGGTCGGAGCGGCCGCGAGCCGATTCGCAACAATTTGTATGGAGCGCCAAGCGTGCAGTATGCAAAATGTATGTTGGACAATATTATGGGCATCAGAGTTCGATATTAATACTGTTTTAATAATTATCAAATTACTGTAATGTATATTTTCTTTCATAATTTATATATAGCCTATATAAATCGAGACTTTAGGCCATGTAAAATAAAACAATTGGTTAGCATCCTTATGTTATCAATTTTCATGGTAGGGAGGGAGGTTTTTTTTTGTTTTTTTTTCGCAACATGAAAAAAAAGAAGAAGACCAAAATTACATACAAGCATCTACAGCAAGCAGAAACTTTACCTATGAATAACAGCGTCATAATGCAATTATCTCTGTATTATCATGCACAATTCACTCCTCAACACAACAGGCATCACAACAACAGTGTAGAGCGTAGAACTGCAAGTGGACTGGCTAGTGTGCGGACGGGTGGTAAACAAACCTATATTAAATTGAGTTTGTGAGTGTATTGTAAAAAAAAAATTCAAAAAAATCGGATCGATGGCCTTTTTGATGGTAGGGAGGGGATGCTAACCAATTATTTTATTTTACATGGCCTAATATTTAGTTAGTTTATTATATCAAATATTATGATTTATAGTATGCCTATTTTCTTACAGAAATGGATGGTACTTTTTAAATCGCTTCTTTAGTTTATTTCTTTGAATTGCACGAACTTGTGTTCAATTTGTTCTTTAGTGAATGAACATCTGTTTGTCATTGCATTTGAAGATGATTCATAATTGTTATTAATAATAGTAATAATAATAATAATAATAATAGTAATAATAATAATAATAATAATAAATTAATAATAATGTACAGTATCAAATTTGATTACATTGTAAATTTAGTATTGAGAGATCCCATGTTTGAATCCGTTTGTGTCCTGAAAGAAATATAAAATAAAAGTTCATTGTACATAAAAATCCGAACTGATAACATATAATAAATATCAATTTAATCATATCATAATTCAATTATGTCATGTACGTACAAAAATGCTTCGATCTGTAATTAATCTGTAAACAAATTAATCTTTAATTAACCAGAGCCAAGAAGACTACAAGAAATAAAAAATATTCAATTATGAAAATTATACATTGATTTCTCTTTATTTCGAAACACTTGCCTGATCTACTGGCGTTCCATACATTTTGAGTGCGGCCGCTTTCCCTCGCGGCCGCTACGACCCTAATCCGCTACTGTTAGTACCTACCTCAGACCTGGGCCTTTTTCACGAATCGGTAGACATCTTGAAGTGATGACAAACATTGCGAATCAGCGGTGTGTAACCAACATGAAAATAAGATAAGCTTTTGGGCTGATTTTCTGACATCATGTTATTTAAAAAATCATAATTTCATAACGGGTCGTCGTATCAAAACAATTTTTATAGAAAAATGTTCTTTAAAAGACTAGTCTACACCACTATATGATTGAAAAAAAAATTTAAAATGTTTTTGACCTCTGAAATCAAGATGGAAAAAGAAAAGCCTATCTAAGTAGTTTATTAAAATAGGCCTATGCATTTACAGTGCCAGTAGCATAGCACTTTCGTATTGTTACTGTTCCAGGTACCGATAGATTTATTATTATTATTATTATTCTCTTATTATAAAGTACAAATTATGTTTTATAAAGAAGTATAGTATAGTAAATCATGTTTTTAACACAGGAAACTCTCATATGGTAACTAAAACAATGCTAGTCCAGAGTATTACTAGTACTACTGCATACAGTATGTACATATATACATACATATATGCATATCGTATCACATATGTATATATATATATATTTATTGCCGACTGTTTATTGTTTTACATTGGATCTGGTATTTGCCAACTTTTGTAATCAGTTATGCTGATGAAGTCTTGAGGACAAGACGAAATATTCGTTTCCTGAATAAATTATATTGTGTTCTACTGTCTAACTCAACGTTTCCGCATCATTATTTTCTGGTTTGCTAGAAACCTGACCAGTCCAAGTATTGCATTGCTTATTGTATCCTTATCTGAGAAATCAATCTCAAGCGAGAGCAATTTTGTGATAAATTTTTATGATTCCAAGTTTTTAATGAAGAATATTGTTATTATTATTAAAATCTTTTGTATTTTTTCTGTGTTTTGTTACATCTAAATATTTTTGTATAATTCGTGTCAATTTTACAATAGCATGATGATTGTTTTCAAGAATGTTATTTTATAAAATGTGAATATAGTTCTTACTTTCCTTAACTTGCTGATGTATAGCTGATTAGTCATCTATCGAACTGGTTTGTGTCTGTCTCTTATACACATCTAGATGTGTATAAGAGACAGTATGTATATGTATATATACACACATAAATCAAACTACCAAAAAATGCTTGGCTTATATTTATTAAGCTCTACCCCTGGTAATGGTATTGAGCACTCTGCCCAGATGATCTGGTACCTGGATGAATTCTGGATGAAGAAGCATCGTAAGATATTGTTAGGAGCACACAATAGCTGAAAATACGATTTACGATGAAGTGCATTTAGCGCCCGGCACAGCCTGCAGTATACTGGTGAAATGTGTGTCGTCCAACAACATAGTACTACTGTAGGCCTAGTATGTTTTGCAAAGCTGCTAAATTGGTGAAGCTGGCTTAACTTTTTAAACTTCTTTAAATATCTTTTCTACCTACCTTTCATCAAGTATACCTTTAATAGCAGGTTCTCCCTTACGCAATTATTGTGCATAATTTTATCTGAATGGACCAGCACATTCACTTCTGAATTTCAATATGTTTCTTTTTGTTCTTTCTTAGGAGCAGCCATGTGTTTGTTCTGCTCTACGATGAAGTGGGAATGGCCTATTAGACTTTGAATAAAATTACAATGAATAATTAAATGCTCAGAATGTCAAAAAGAACTTCAATCCATGCAAAGAATGATGGAATGCAGATCAAGAGTGAAGGATTGCTTCATAGAGATGATTCATTGGAAGACCAATCAGAGATGCCGGCCAACGCGACTTTATTATGGGATGTCTCCAACAGACTGCAGAGACTTGGATGGAAACGTATTCTCCTGATGTTGGTTGTGTTTCGATGTATCAATGCATTGCTTGTTCAGACGTGGTTCGTCCCTGACGAATATTGGCAGGCGGTAGAGGTTGCTCACAAAATGGTTTTCAAATATCCTTTTATGTATAGTCAATTTAATTGGCCTATTGGAGAGGTCTGCTTACTATGCGGATGATTGTTTATGGTTTCCATAGTATTGTAAAAATAATTTACCCGTGAATAGAAATCTACATAGTGGCCAATTATAAGTCATACACACAACCCTGCAACATGCAACAACAGACTAACCTCAAAATGAACTTGCATCCAAACTTTCACTTCAAAAGACAGATTCTCCTACCCATTAGTAAGCATGGGAACTATCCTAAAGTAAAATCTTTAACCTGAAACTGTGAAACTGCATGGGTTAGTTTAGCTATCTATTTTATGTTTGAATTTAATTTTTTATTGGTTTGTTTTTTTTTTGTTGTTTTTTTTTTGTATCTTGTAGCCACTTACAGTATTCACATTTCCTTAACATGCTGCCCTCACATATGGTTACCTGACGTGGGAGTGGGATGCTGGTATCAGGGGATATCTTCATCCCCTTCTCTTTGCCATTCTATTCAAGATCTTGCAGTTATTACATCTGGACTTTCCTTTGCTTCTGGTACATTGTAATTATGTTCATCCAATTTTGCAAATAGTGTTTAGATTAGTAAAATTTAGAAGACGCCAAAGTTAATTAATAACATTGACTTGCTCATTTAATTTTTACTCCAAAAAGTTCTTCAACTGATTACCAGCCAATATAAAGGTTTGCAAAGAATATAATAACAGTATTATTATGCATCTGTTAATTTTCAAGGGAATTATTTTCTTGTTTTATATTTTGCTAAAATATGCTACTGTACAACATGTAAGCAATTCAAATATTTTTAAATTTTAGCATAACACATAGTATATAACCTTTACACATTGCTCTATGTTAAATGGATATTGTTTGCGCTTTATTAAATAAAGTTCTTATTATTATTATTATTATTAAATTCTTTTTCGATGATCCAAATATCAAGTAAACTTATTTATTTTATTTTTATTTATTCTTTCTTTATACTGAATATACACTTTCAATGCATAGTACTGGTTTCCAAAGTGGTTCAGTACTTAACTACAAAATTTTAAAAGCAGATATATACTCATGGTAACCAAAAAATGGAACTTAACTACAAATTAAAATAGATTTAAAAGGAACATTGAAAGAAATTTAAAAAAAAACTTATGAATGCTGTTAACTTATGGAAGTTTTGCCTGCTTTCAGCAAGGCTTAGTCTTAAGTGGGCTATCTGATATTTTTTCTGAAGAGCAATTGCTCCATGTTGTTAGAGGTTCTGTTCTATTAGTCCATAAGTTTATATCACATGTTTTAATATCTGTTGTGTATACTGTATAATGGTAAATAAGATGATAATTGTGTTTCTTCACTATCTTCACCATAGATTCACAGTCCACATATTCTTCAAGGTGTGTTTAGTGCTGTGGGTGATCTTCATATTTACTTGTTTGCTAGAAACCTGACCAGTCCAAGTATTGCATTGCTTATTGTATCCTTATCTGAGAAATCAATCTCAAGCGAGAGCAATTTTGTGATAAATTTTTATGATTCCAAGTTTTTAATGAAGAATATTGTTATTATTATTAAAATCTTTTGTATTTTTTCTGTGTTTTGTTACATCTAAATATTTTTGTATAATTCGTGTCAATTTTACAATAGCATGATGATTGTTTTCAAGAATGTTATTTTATAAAATGTGAATATAGTTCTTACTTTCCTTAACTTGCTGATGTATAGCTGATTAGTCATCTATCGAACTGGTTTGTGTTGTTTACAGCAACTCGTACGTTAGCCAATACCATGGAGATGATTTTAACGTCTGTCGCACTCTCATGCTATCCTACTACATCAGCATGTCAACAACAACACAGGTAGATTGGTCCAAACACTGTGAAAAAATGTAGAAATTGTCAGGTTGTGATAATTTAAATGAAAATGTGAAAGTACATATATGGTCCCAGTTGAAATCTACAAAGGCCACCCACCGTAAAGAGGCTCATATAGTAGCTTCATATTTACATCATTCCACAAAACAGGGGCTGAAGTGAACCATAGCATTGGGGTAACCCCTTACTCTTCCAAAAATGCAGTGGTTTCATTAACTTGCACATGTGCCAGATGTGTACGCTGGACCTCCATTATACATCTTTATCCAAGAAGACTTGCCAACCAACCCTGGGCAAGGATCTTTTTGAATAGTATTCCGAGTTAGTTACACTATAACAACTCCCTGGTTATGCACACAGGACCAATAGCTCAACGTCCCATTTGAAGGAAGAAAGCAATTAGAGTAAAGTGCCGTACCCAAGTATGAACAAAAGCAATATTAGCATGTTTTTTGAGTTAAGTACTGCTAAACTTTGCCTCACTAAGCTGTTAGTAATATCTTGTTTGTAGGGCAGTATATCTTGTCATTGTTGGCTTGGCTTGTATCATCAGACCAACTGCAGGCATTGTTTGGCTGCCACTTGTGTTATGGCATCTTGCGGTTGAATCACACAAACTGAAATTCATCTTTACTTATCTTGCTCCTATTTGGTAAGTGTTTATCTCTACATGAGGACTATTATAAATGAGTGTAGCCTGCAGCATTTACCCATTTGTTGTTTTTGAACTGTCTTTTGCTTTCCTTTGTTTATATTTTTCTTGGGTGCACCATCAAAGTGATGGGTGCCACTGATCTGAAAGTGAACCCAGTAAATCGTGTTGTATCGTATAGTATAGCGTCCAGACATGATCAGTGAGGGCAGCATAACTTTATTTAATTAGTTTGATTACTTTATATTTGCAGGTTATAATCTCTGTTGTTCCCTCAACCAAGAAGGCTCTCATTCTTGGTTATTTAAATTCAACATAGAAAGTACAGTTCATATAAAGCAAAGGGGATTTGAGACAAAGGGGGAGAAGTGGGGGTGTTTCTGTATAAGTGAAAACAATTATTAATTATTTAATGATGTTGTTATTATTAGTTTTTATCATTTTTCTTATTTCTAATTTTATTTTCAACAGTTTCTGCTCACTATTATTGTCCCTTGCAGTAGACCGATTATTTTATGGAAAAGTAAGCAAAACAATCATAATAATTATTAATATTAATATTATTGTTATTCTTGTTCTTGCAATTATTATTACACTAAAAAACTTCATAATACTATTGTTGCAACAAGTTAGGCAGGTCTATGTACAACATATACAGGTAGTACCATATTAACACTATAGCAATTTGTAATCAGCATATTTGAGTATAAAGTGCCTCTGTCTTACATACTGTATGCACCATAAGTATTCAATATTTAAGCCCAACATTAAATGACAAAATATATGTTGCTTCATGAGCAAGACACACACCCTGCCACTAACCATGTACCTCTACTTTAAAAAGGTAGTCACATAAAAATACAATTATTGAAGAATTGCTAAAAATATCTGTACAGTACATTTTTACATGAATTATCCTCTAGTGGATCATCGTTCAACTGAATTTCCTCAAGTTTAATCTGCTGCATGACATGGCTGATTTCTATGGCGCTCACCCTTGGCATTGGTATATAACACAAGGATTTCCAGTTCTGCTTGGACCTCAGCTTGTCCTATTTGTCATTAGTGTCGTGTACCACGGTAAACAATTGAAGCATTGGCTGTGTCTCATTTTCTGGACTATAACTGTATACAGGTACAGTGATTATTATTTAATATAATTATATAGTATCACATATATAAATATCAACTTGTTTAATAATGAGCGGATTCATCATCGTTTTCATTATCATCATCAGGGTTGTCATTTATATACATTAAGATCATTTTTATCATTTATTATTATTTCAAGTATCTTGGGTCACAAGGAGTTTCGTTTCTTGATGTCGTTGCTTCCTATTGCTGCATTGTTTAATGGTAAGAAACTTTTATGTTTATCAGAAGCTGATTAATTTAAATATTGAACATATAAATATTTTGACGTAACAAAATGTTCATGTATATAGAAACAGGGATTAAAGTTAATAGGATTAAGATGTTGGCAATAGGAGCTATGATGATGAGTGATGTCAGTAACAAAATAATAACAATGGCAATAGTGACAACAACATTGACTTTACATGATGACATTAATGGGTTACTCTCCTAACTTTACTTTTAATTGATCAGAAAATAATATATTAACTATAAGACAATCGTGAAACCCAAACATAAATAATTATTGTTGTGCAGGTTTAGCAATGCTAAAGATGTTGAGAACAAAGCTGTCTACAGCCCTGCTGTCATTACTCCTCACAACTAGCATCATTATGGCTTTATACACAGGCCTAGTTCATCAAAGGGGTGCTATACATGTCATGGAATACCTAAGATGGGTAGCAGCATCTGGTGGAACAGCATCAGTCATGTTTCTTATGCCCTGTCACTCAACACCTTACTATAGGTGGGTTCAGCTGACTGGTTACTGTCCAGAAGCTTTTTTTATATTGTATAAACATTAACAGTTACATCAAAGTTGACATAATCTGACCATGAAGGTATCTCCACAGTCTGGCAATATATTGCATAGAGTTATTATAGTGCTCTGTCTAAATTTAAATATTTTGTGTGATATGCCCATATATGGGTGTGATTTGACATCAACATGCCCATATATGGGTAAATCACAGACAATTGTCATCGTATTTGTCACATAAAAATTGATATTATGGATAGAGCCTTATTATTACCTGGAATGATTACTATTGTTTTACCCCAATGCATCGATCCTCAAAACAAAGCTGTAACCTATTTTTTGGCTGAAAAATGACAATTTCATATGCGGGACCATTAGGTTTCTAATTTAACTGAAGCGTGCATTCTTTTTTTTTCATTTGAATTAAAATGTGCAAGTGTTGGCCACACAAATTCTAATTTTCTTGTCTATTTTTCTTATATCTACAGTGTGACTAATTTTTGAAAAATCAGTTACTAAGTCTTCAACGATTTTTCCTTTCTTTAGTTACATTCACACAAACATCACGATGCGATTCCTAGAGTGCCCTCCAGACCTTCACAGAAAAGCAGAATATGTTGATGTAGCAGATGTATTTTATAGGAACCCTAAAGAGTGGCTGGACAAAGAGTTTAACTTAACAAACAAACCACCAACCCACTTGGTTATGTATGACAGGCTGGCAAATGTAAGTATTGTAAATGCAGTAGCCAGCTGGATAATTAATCCAGCTCCCTCTCAGTTATTGTTTACTCTGTCAAGTTAATTTGCTGTTAGTCATAGAGGCTGTTTCTAAAAACAACCATTCTTTCTGGCATCCCAGAAAGGTTCTTTTGCATGGAATAAATACCGTACAAATACTGTACAAAAGAACTGTTCTTTGTGGGGTAGTTTCTAGCTGTAATTTGTCCTAAGGTCAACTCAGCCTCAGCATCTCAATAATTTAGGCTTTTACATGATTTTACTTTTGGACATATTTTATTTAAGTTCTTCAATAATGATCAGAAATTAGATGTAGTCCAATAGACCTATGATATTATAATTTATTATAAGGGGGAATCAGTAAGGCAAATGAAAATCCGATAGAAAACACACCCATAGTTCAAATAGTAATATTTAGACTTTTGTTTTTGGTCACAATATAGGTTTTTATCATAAAATATTTTAATATTATTTTCTAGCAGAGTATTGAAGAATTTTTACAATTTTGGGAGTTTAAAAAGGTAAGAACAAATGAAATTGATGATAAAAGTGTGCTGTGTCTTAGTGGTTAAGTCATCAATTTAACTAATTCATTTTGTTTTATAAGTTTAGGGACATAGCACCAATACTGTATTAACACACATTTGAACATTGTAATGTATGCAAAAATTAAGTATATTTTAATGAATTTATTGTTGCAGTGCCATGATGTCTTCCACTCACATTTCCCAGATGGTAGGGTTGGAACTCATGTTCTGGTTTTCTGTCGAAACGAAGTTGTTAGCTGACCTTTGTGTGACTAGTATGTTACAGTTAGGTGCAATTTACAGCCTCTTTAAATGTCTTCGCAAAGTTAATCAAAATTTAGCTCAACACAGTCAATATAATATATCTTTAAATTAATCATATAAATAAATACAGTACTGGTAAATAAAATAATAGATCAAAAATATTTAGCAGTCCCAAGAAAAACTTTATTTGGCAGGTTTTCCAGAAAGAAAACTAAGTGCTAAAATTTTATCAGATGGTAAATTGTATAAACTGAAATTGCAATGTAACAAAATGACCATTATTTTACTAAGTAACAGTATACTGTGCTAGTATTTCTACTTGTTAAGCAATTAAAATAATTATAAAGTTTCACCAGTGTGAGTATCCTTTTTTTGAGAGTCTACAACCCGAGGAATAGTTCAATATACCATTCTGTTACATTATTATCACCAGCATTTAATACATAATATATACACTTTATTTTGCAATTTAAATGTTGATATTTACCTAGAATTGAGTTGAGATGGTCTGTACAAAAAAGCAAGTGTGGAAAATGGTATTTTGAGCATGTTAACAACATTGGGGTGTATTATTTAAACACTTAAAAATAATGCTTTGACTTGACCAAAAAATGTATATAGCTTTAACGAAATGTAACATGTATTTTTGAAAAACAACCAAACTGAGTTTCTAGTAAACATACAGTAATTGATATGAATTAATAAATTCAATGAAAGTAAAAACTAAAATATTGTTTCAATAAATCATTTGTTAATATATTCTTTTCGCTTATTACGTTAATGCACTAGTTGTTTACTGTACAGTTCTACTGTAATAAAAATTCCTTTTCTATTTACACTACACATTGTTCATTCATTCTTTTGTATTTTTCCTTTCTAAAAATAATGACTTTCTTTTTAAATTTTTCACTAAGTAATTCTAACAATGAAGCTATACTCTACATCTTTTTTTTTAACCATGTTAAAATTTGGAACTTGCATATCATAAGTCACAGTTTAATGCAAATTTCCAACAAATGCCAGTAAATGTCTTGCCAGTAAATGTCTTATTTCTAAATACATTCCTTAGTACAAATTAAAGATTTATGTTTTATCTTCCTTTACAGTTTGGGAGCTAGTGTTATGTCCTTAAACTATACTACATCACAATTTTACTTTTTGTACCAATTAATTTAATCATGTCATGTGTACATTCACACCAGCTTTAGAAAATTCTCTCCTATTTTACTACATCAATGCATCAGGCAATTAAATAATATGTTATATCATTATCTACTATGTGTTAACAATATACATGCCAAGGCACATACTACTGTGGCAATATTAATCTATATCATTACCATTTATCCGTAACTCAATTCACATAACATGCCTTCACGCAGTACTTAGACTGCAACTAATTATCTAATCATTATGTGGTCCCTCAAAGTTAAATGCATTCAACATAAACATAACAGGGATACATTTCACTATTTAAAAACATCCAATACATAATTTAAAATATATTAATACTTTACAATGATTAGACCTCAAATAATTAAATGGGTAAAATACTCTTCCCATTATGTATTGCAACATGAAAATCAATATAAATACAGGTCTCTTGATCATTGTAAAATAAGTCTCATAATTTACTGAAAAAGTGCATATCCCATAATGCTTTCTAACACATAGGCTGGTAAATTAAAATAAGTTTGTCATATCTTGCAATACTTGGAGACACAAAAGCTGGTGATAATACATTACCTCCTTAAACCATAAGTATTTCATAATTGGAAAAGGATAAACAAAACTGTATATTAACAGTACGACAACAATCTATATACAATTACTGAGCACATTTGTAAGCTTCCATGCAAGCAATTCTTACTAATATATTGCTACAACTGTTTCAAAATTAAAAACGAGAAGAGAAAATCCCAATGCTTGTATTTTTAAAGTATTTTTTTTTTTGGTTTTTATTCAAATGCTCTTTAAAATATGAAATAGGAACAAATGAAAATGAACTGATCAAACCACAAAAGACATATTTGGGATAACCCTAAAACTGTGACAGAGACGATTATTCCCATAGGGGTGATATTTAATTTTTAAAATATGATCGTATTTGGTAAATGTGTGAAATTGATGTTTACAAGATGCATTTTAGTTTCTCGCAAAATACCAATGATAATGCCAATCATGGAACCAGTTATAAAGATCCCACATGGATATACCAGTCCTCATGTCACTTCTACATTGGGTCCACTTAAAGTACCAGTTAGGATAAGCAGGTTCATCTTCTGAATCCCACTTCCTTCTGGAGTCTTCTCGGTCCTTCCCTCTACGCAGAAACCAGTCTTCTTTTTTTGGTGTGTCATCATTTCTTTCCTTGTCACGATGTATGCCTCTTAGAGTAAACCAATCATAGTTGTTTTCTTCATCTTCACCTCTTTTGTTTGACATTTCAGACAAATCATCTTTTTCTCTTCTTTTTGCCCTTTTAAAATACCAATCATCATCGCTGTGGAATGCCATTCCAGCAAACCTTCGACCATCATCCCTTGCATTCCCAAATGAGCTTACAGTTTCATATTGCTCCCTGTGCCTCTGGGCTCGTTGGTGCATACTTTTCAGTACAATACCTAAACTTCTTTTCAAATTCGCAAGCATGGCATCATGAACTTCCTTACCATTTACCAATGGCCAGAGTTCATTAATGAATTCGTTAATTTCCAAAGCATCATTCTTGTAGTTGTTCATCTGCAACCATTCGTTGTATTTTAGCAATTCTTCTATTAGAATTTCTGCATCGTCTCTCTGTTCCTCTATACATACTGGGTCATTTCTGCATTTCATAGTAAAATACTTTTTATACAACTTTCTCCAGTTGCCTGTTAGTAGTTGTTCTATGTTTTCCACATCTAATGGTGGAGATTTCTTGTTTTTCTTTTCCCTTACTTTTCTACACTTTTTGTTTGTTTTATCCATACTTTTCTTTTTCACATGCTCACCTTTATTTTTTATATTTTTAGTATCCATCTGATCTCCACTGCCAACAGGTTGAGATTTTTGTTTTTTCTTTTTTTTATTCTTTTCCATTCTAGAATTCTTACTCTTCATTTTCCCCCAACCTGTTTTCTCTTTCACAGACTCTTTCACAGCATCCCACTTTTCAGTTGCTGTGAAACTGATGTCTTTCATGCTTGTTTTAACAGTTGACCAGGTATCCCCCAGCGAGTTTCCCAATTCGCTGACAGATTCTTTGGTATTTTGAACTGCTTCATCTAGAGACTCTAGGATTGTGTCCTTGGTCTTCACCATGGACGATTTGAATTCATCAGATTGAGAGTAATTTTTCATCTGGACAACTTTCTTTGACAAATCACTCAAAGTGGACTTGGTTTTGTTCACAATGTTTGTAGATGCTGTGAAGTTCTTCAGATCCTGCCATTTCCCACCAAGATCCATTGCAGATATTGTCTCTCTAACCTGTTTAGACTTTTCTGCTAAGGTTATCTTTGCGTTTTCACCTGTCTCTCTGACATAAGCTGAGATATCTTCAGAAGATTTCTTCACTACTTTCCACTGACTGTCTAATGCCTCTTGAAGTCGCTGTTGGGTGTTAGCAACGTCTGATGCAAATTCTTCAGATTTGGAATAGTCATAAACTCTGCCAATAGCTTCTAAGGTAGCCTTATTGGCAGCACCTACAGCTTCTTTTGTTTTATCATAGTATGACCAAAGCACACTTGAGTCTGCTTTTCCCACACTATCACCAAGTTTCTTTTTCAAACTGTCAAAAGAGAGGACAGTCATCCAACTTGAGTCATCAGAAGGGCCAGTAGGGTCATCTCCAGAAGTCTCCGCATAGTCATTTAATTCAACATTTGCCTTTGCTTTTAAGGCTTCATTTTCCTTTGCTTTTAAGGCTTCAGTAGTAAGTCTAAGCTGAGATTCTAATGCAATCATCTTTTCATAGAGTTCTTGAACCAATTCCTGTGGTTCGAGTGTCTTTTGTTTGTACAACTCATGCATTTCTTTGTATTGAGCTTCTAACTCTCCAAGCCTCATTTCATACTCCTTAATTTTATCTGAATCATCGCTTTCCTTAGAATTATGCTTAACTGGTTCGTTTTCAATGTTTTGATCTTCAGATTCCACATCTTTGACAGGATCATGAAAGAAAATAGCATCTTTCAAGTCCCTCCAATCCTCTTCTCTATTCTGTGGAATTTTCTCTCTTCCAAATTCAATACTATGGTCAATGCCTTCTTCAACATCCATCGTATCTTCTCCACTAACAGATTGCTTTCCATTGCCTTTATTCTGGATATCTTCAATATCTATAAGATCTTTACTTTCAACAGACATTTTTTCATTGCTTATTTCATACACTTTCAAGTCCATCCAATCCTCTTCTCTATTAGGAGAAATTTTCTCTTTTCCAAATTCAACACTATGGTCAATGGCATCTTCAACATCCATCATATCTCCTTCACTAACAGATTGCCTTTCATTGCCTTTATTCTGGATATCTTCAATATCTATCCAATCTTCACTGTCCACAGATTTTTTTTCACTACCTCTACTCAGAGGAATTGCCTCTGTTTCAAGTTCAGTATCTTGGATATTGGCCTCATCGATATCCATCCAATCACCACCTCCAAGTGAGTTTATTTCATTCTCTCTGCTCCGAAGATTATTCTCTTGCTCAAATTCAACATTTGTTTCTAAAGCAGCATTGTGGCTAATAGCATCTTCAACATCCATCCAATGGCTATAGCTATCCTTATCCTCACAAAAGGTTGGTTTAACTGTTACACCATCAGAACCTTGCATGTTCTCAATATCTGACTGTTGATCTTTTTGGATTTCCTCTGAGCTGAGGCAAGAAAGTAACTCATCTTGCAGTGCATGTAGTCGTTGGGTTTGTCCCACCTCAATATGTTGTTTGTAGCTATTTGTCTGAGAAGATCCTGCAGATGAAGAAAGACAATTATAAATATTTGGCCACACTATAAAAAAAATTAAGACACCTTTTGATATTTAAATAACTAATAACATAAAATCAGCCACTTACAGAATTGACAATGAGGAAACTGGGACTTCAAAGCCATTAAACATCAAGCTAAAATTCATTACATTCATCAAAATCAACTTACCTAAATAATAACCACTGCTCAATGCAAATATCAACAACAAGATATAGGTGATTTTTGCCGCAGCAAACTCCTTGTATTTTTCAATACCAACAGTTTTTTTTTTGGTTGATTCCTCTGCCACTACTGCATTTGACATTGAGCTGTTTCTGGATCGGCGAGCTGTAAATCTTTTCCGTATATTCCCTAGCGTTGTGAAAGTAAACAAATGCAATAAATCAATCCCTGATTACAATACTATTTAAGATGGAAAAGAGCATAAATTTTTATTCTAATGATTTGTTATACATTGTAACTATCTTCTTGTGGTCCTATTGGAAAAAATAATGCATGTTCTTATAGTAAGAAATTGGGTAATTCTACAGGTTGATGGACTAGTGTTCTTTCTAAGCTGTTTTAGCCATCAATTTTACCAGTTAAAATAACCGGCAACCAGTAACAATTTTGAGTTTGAAGAAAAAAAACTACTGGTTAGGCCTTGGTTTTCTAGGCTGGCCCTCTTTCAATAAATTAACATCATTCAAGTCCATTTCTAGGCTATGAATGTGTTGTTGTTTCTTCAAGTCATTAAACCCCACTTAAAAGGGGTACCACCTGGCACTGTGCGTATTGCTGAATTTTTATGGACAAATTTACCATTAAAATTTTTTCAATTGGTAGATCACTGTGGACGCAAGGGGAAAATTGAAAAATTTGATTATTTTAATACAGTTAAATTTGCCTTAGTCGACTTTGCCTACCTCGAATAATTTCTAAGTTGATCTAATTTTACATGCCAAATTGTTGCGTTTTCCATTAATTATTACGATCTGTAAGTCCAACAATTTTTCAATGCCATTTTGGATTCAAGATCAACTGTACAAACACACTATTGTTTTCATAATTATCCTGGTGTGGAGCTGAATGGCTTGCTGGTTAAGATTTTAGTGACACAGCAGATTTTTTTCTACCCACGACTAAAACAGCTACACACTCAATTTGTGCTATCTGTATATTTACACAAGTATTAACATTAAATGTTCATTATATTTTAATGATTCATGGCTGAATTAGTGAAAGTTAAATGGTGACAATAACCTCTATGTCCTCGTCCAGGATGAAATAACTTTGATGAGTCTGAATCGTCAGATGTAGTTTGCAATAAAGAAGGAAGCCACTTTGTATTTGATGACAATGGTGGTCTTGCATCCAGTTCTTCTCTCTTTGATGTTTGTGCAATTGGAGTATCAACTGTGTTAGGTTTTCTAGCAAGTTTTACTTCCTCGGCTCTTGGGATGTCATCTTGGCTGAGATGTTCAAAATCTGAGTCAGAGTCACACACTGTCTGTTCTCCAGCTATATGATACAAAAAGAATTTGTAATGCATTTTATTTTTATTTCACTGCAAAGGAAACTCGTACAATGCCCTGCCTAACCTGGATAAAGCTGTGGATACTCACAAACAAAAATCAAAAAGCCATTTCATATTGCTTGTGGGCATATACAAAATATTTCTCAAGATGCTACTTAATAGCAGATTCTGATCAATATTTTGGCTTGATGAGCAAGTTTACAATGTGTTCATTTGGTAGTTAAGCAAGTCATTACATTCTGTTAGTAGCAACCTACATCACAGTCAATCATAGGATGGAATGCTCAGGATGTTTATATTGTTAACAGGAAAGATGATGAATTCTGGGTCATGCTAAATGCTCATGAGGGTCTGCAAATTAACCCCTTCTCTTGGAAGCTTTGAGACAGAAAACAGTGCTGTTACCTTTTTCAATGATTTGTAAAGAATCCTCCACATCCAATTGTGCCTGGATACCTTGCACTCCACCATCAATGACATTACATTCTGTATCAACACTACTGGCAACTTCTCCACTTGTATCCGAGTATTCATCACTTAGGTCTTGATTAGTCCTGGATGTGTTTATTACTTCATCCAACAGAAAGTCAGTTGCTGATGAGGTTGAAGCAGATAAACGGGAGCGACTAATATTTAAGCGTGCTCTCACATTGTCTTCTATGACATCGCCAATTGACATTCCTCTTTCAAGTTTGGGAACCAAAAGTGAGTCATTAGCTACTGGAATTGATTCCCCTACATGGTCAGAAGAACTAGTAACATCCACTTCTATATTCACTGGCAATTCTTCACAGCCAGGTGGTGGTATTTGAGAAGGTTCTGCTTCTCCCAAAGGAATATGTATTTTGGAAGTCTCTGCATCTATACCTGTAAGTTCTATAGGCCCAGTCACTAGATCATTTCTTACATCCTTCATTTCCTCATCCTTACTAGTACTATTGCTACTGTTGTGATGGTAGCGTACAACATCATTCTCTAAGGCAACATAGTCTGATTGTTCACCACTTTCATTATCACTCTCTGATCCCTGAAATAAGATTTGATAACACCTTATCTAGTAGTACTTTAAATAACAAAAGCAGTACTGTATACATATTTATATTTTGTGATAAACAATAAATATACACATGGTACACATCATACCTCGCAGTAGTGGAGATGGTTGCACATTGGTGTATAATTGCCTCTGAATACAATGCACCAAAATGGTAAAAAACATGTAACAAGTTCATTTATTTAAAAATTACTAACTACTGTAAATTAAAAATGTATAATATTGCACACATATGATTTGCACACAGTTTAAAACTGTGCAAATCCTTCAACACATAACAAAATGACTGAATCTGATTGTAACTGACTTACAAAGACTCTGCCTTTGTCATTGACAACAGCCCAACCAGATGTTGATAGTTCCCCATAGTTTTCTGCCATGACCAATGGTCACAGAGAAGCACAAATGTCACATCCAGGTATTATCAGTAAACAACCATGTGGGCTTACCACAGGAGTATATTCCTGCTACCTGCAAAAGAATTTCTTCAAACATTATGAATGAGTCATACAATAACCTTAAGCCAAATCATCTGCACTGATAAAATGTAGAAGCGGTTGGCGCACCGGTTGTAGCTTGGACTTCAAACCTTGAGGTCAGGGGTTCAAAACTCCCGCTGTGCAATTTGCTTGTGTCCTTGGGCAAGGCACTATACCTACAGTTGTCCCTCTCCACCCAGGAGCACAAGTGGGTACCTGGTAGGTTCAAACACAACCATGCGCTGATTAGAGCTCCAACATTATAGAATTCTCCCAAGGGGCCTGAGTATGTGTTCCATATGTGCTTGATCCAGAGACTGGGGGTAATAATGCTAAGTGCATAGAGGTCTGTAGAATATGTGTTATAAGTGGCCAATTTGAATTATTATTATTATTATTAATATTATTATTATTTTAAAATGGTGTAGAGCTGAATAACTTGGTGGTTGTGATGTTTGCCTTAATCCCAGGGTCTGGGTTCTCCAGTGACAGCAGGAATTTTTTTCCCACAAATAAAATAAAGCATAACTGGCACTGAAAATATAAGATATCTACTGAACAGGTTACTCAGTACAAAGAAAAACAATTGAATGGTATTTATTTACTGAATATCTCACTAAATTTATAAAACACATAATAAATATTTAAAACATTTTTCTTGCACAAGATCATGGGTACAGACAATTCAGTCGTTTACATACTGTAAATGTAAACTCAACTGACTTATATTATTTTCCTTTCTGTCATCTTATTTACTAGCAGTATATTAATATAATAATAATAATAATAATAACAATAATAATAATAATAATAATAATAATATATTATTATTATTATTATTATTATATATAGCTAGAGTAGGCCTAAATAAAAAGTGCAAATGTGTACTTTAAATAAACTTACAAACATTATTGTATATAGGCCTAGCCTAGGCTATAAATATAGGTCTAAGAATAAGATATTCGCTGATCAAGGACAGCTGTACTTCATAGATTGGTGCCACACCAATCAAGGCCTTTCTGACTGTTCACTCTCTTCTTCTATAGCCTAGCATAGGCCTCCCTACCTAGGGCCTAATCCCTAGCTAGGTCTTCTCTAGTCTCAGGCCTAGGCTAGGGTGAGCCTAGCTAGGCCCTGGCCTAGGTAGCCCTAGGTAGGCCAGGTCCATTTATTATTTATAGCAATAGCTAAGCCTAGTTTGGAAACATCTGCTACTTTATTCTACTGTAAATACCAAACCACTCTGTTCCTACAGAATTAACAATACCTTTGCTTGGTCTCCGCACTACAAAATAGCTTTATGTATGAGTTTCTCCCCTACAGTACTAGCCTAGGATCGGAGGAGGCCTAACCCAAGCGATCAGCAGCGAAAACACAGTAATTTCGTCATCAATATTGACATCATCGCAGCACTTAGTTTGTTATTGTAGTCACGTGACAAACGATTACGTCAGCATATCCAATCAAATCGCAATAAGGGTCTCACAAAGCCAATGAAGAGTACGCATAGTTGTGATGGTGCTTTAATATCTTCCAATCCACTAACAACTCGTCACAACAGTCTAAATATATTCCTGAGGTTTTTCTTCGGTGTCTTCTTGGCTGTTTCCCTAGTAACAAATCCAACGAGCTGATGAAACTTGTATACATAGGTCATGTTTTATTCAATTTGACCATAATATTTAACAACCTTATGTAGGCCTACATAAGCCTACGCTTATATAGGCCTATAATAGGCCTAAAGCTGTTTTATGGTAAAATTTTTATAATTTTAATCTTTAAAATTGTAACTTTTATCATTTTATTAAATCATACAAAATGTTTAACTTGTCAAATTCTTTTAATCTTTAAACTTTTTAATTTTAAACTTTTTAATTCATTGCAATGTTGTTATCGTTCATTTCTACCCCTCTTTGTTCTGCATTGCCGTTTTATTATCCTGATCAGGGAACAGTGAAATTAGTAATTTCACTGTTCCCTGTCCTGATCTTGTTACCTATGTGTTTTGTATTCTGTTTTTAATAAGGACCCCAACGGAAATAAGGTTTCTTTTTACCTTTCTTGGGTCATTCTTAGTATGGCTGTCCTTGTCTTCCCTCTTTGCTAATAACAGTGCTCGAATAGAAAAATGATGTTATATTCGTATGAACGAAAAGTTCCTTTCATGAAAAAAGTGTCCCTGGCGAGATTTGCGAGATATTAAACAATATTCAAATTATATAATTATATTCTTCTTGCCGTTTACAATTTATATACCGTAAGTAATGCTGAAATACTGTTCAATTTGACGATAGCCGCTTTAGTCAAGTTGATCAAGGTCACCTTAGCAAGCTTTAAACGTGGTTCCTTGTTAATAGATAATATAATATATAATATTAGTATATGATAGTATACATACACTTACATATTTTAGACTAGACCCAGTAAATACCACCTGTATGTTAAATAGCGCAAAAAACGCGCGCCTTAACGGTAAAGATATCATTTTTTATCGTCGTGTTTAATTTGTAGTGGTATAGTAAAATTTATTTTGACCACTCAGAAAACATTTGAAACTAAAGAAAGCAAGGCTTAGAATTGCACTGTCGGTTGGTAGCTTGTCCGTACACAATTTTATTAAATATGTATAGAGCTTGTCTTTTTTGTTTTTGTTTTTTTGTTTGTTTGGGTTTTTTTGTGTGTGTGTGTTTTTTTTTTTTTTTTTTTTTTTTTTTTTTTTTTTTNTTTTATTCTATTGATAGGCTATAGTAAGGTGAAGTGAATAACATAACTTTGACTGGATTTATGTTATTATTTTATTATAATGGAAAGGTAAAGCAGCAGTTTTTGGTAAAAACAAAAGTAGGACAATAATAGGACGTAATATTAACTTAATTAGATTTACACAATACTATTTTTTTTATTGAATTTATGCTCTGAATACACGCACTGATGCGTTGACTTCTTTAGCTAGCTCACGCGTTTCCGCGTTATGTTTTCGTCGTCGCGTCGTCAAATCGAAGAAAAGCAACACAAATATCAAGTGGTAGGCACTGGCTGAAAAAGAAAACAAGGAAGATGATTGACGGAGTTGATAGGTTTTTCTATGTTTACAGCTGTGATCTCAGCATGAACATTCAGCTGAAGATGTAAGATAAGAGTTGCTTGGCACAATCTGATTTGCATTGTATTTTCAACTTCCAAACCACTGTTAATTATTACTATTATTCCCTAGGCCTACAAAGGGCAGTTACACGGCGGTTGCTTACTAAGCTAGCACTGCGGACCCCTGATTGATTTTCGTATTATGGTATAATGGACGTAGGGCCTAGGCCTAGGCTAAAACGAATCTACAACGCAATTATTCTCTAAAACAGTCTGCATTTTTCTTTAAATAATTTTCAGTTCTATTGTTTTTATAATAGGGACGTAGACCTACACATAATTTACATTCATGAGTTCTATAATAACCGCCTTCCTACCACCTGGGAGGCTAACTAGTAGCCTGGGGGTGGGCCTAAAAAAAAAATACCTCCTTGTTCCTACTATAATAAATACTACAGCCTGGGTATAGTCCCTAGGCCGAAGAACTTCATAAATTTAATTCAATTAAATTTAATTCATTTTAATTTTTTTTTTTTTTTTTTTTGTGTTTGTGTTTCTTTTTTTATGTTTTTGTATTGAACACCACATTCTTTTTGGGTGACAGTGGTCTAGCCACTTTTGTTATTCCTTGGCACTGATTTGAGTATTGCCATTTTATTATAATTTCTTGTCATTTGTAAGTTTGTTTTGCTTTCTTTTGTATTTTCTTAGCAAAAAGAATAAAATAGAAATAAAATATTAATAATTAGGTACAATAATAACAGTAATCTCAATCATCAACACCGCCATGAGTAGAATTCACTACTTCACATACTTACTGTCAGTGGCATATCTAGAGGTCTTGAAATGGGGGGGGGCTGATGGGGGCGCAAAGGTAAAGTGGGAGTGTGGGGGCTAGATGATCAGTTAAGGGGCGCTAATTCACAAAATATTATTGTTTTAAATTGCCAAAAGGTACTTACTGGTATTGGTTTCCGACTTGGGCTATATACAATTGTATGTGTTGCTTGAATTTTTAACTACTTGACCGTGATTTTTTTTTTTTTTTTTGGGGGCTACTTGACCGTGATTTTTTTTTTTTTTTTGGGGGGGTGGGGAGAACCTAGGGCCCTCCCCTAGATACGCCACTGCTTACTGTAAACCACTACTAAACACCACCAAAGAATTTGCTGACAAGAGGTCCAAATCAAAGGACTGCCTACTGCCCCAGTCAGGCATTCAAGCAAACATCTTCTTCCTGTTGGTAATATTTTGTATTGTTTGTACCACTCCCCAATGTTTCCCATGTTTAGTGCTAACAATACAAGCTAGTTTGAACCAAGATCAATACGTAGACCTAGTACATTTAGTATTCAATTTTCAACCCCCCCCCCCAACCAACCAGCCTATGCCCCTGCAGTTGGTGTTGGTCAGAATGTGGGAACTAAGTTCCCAGAATGTGAAACTAAATCCCTATTCCAAATAAAACTTAATGGTCAAATTTTAGTATTTTAACCCACTTAACCTTACATGTCAGTGCCATCTGTTTTCAGCAGTTCGATGATTATGGATCTCCATCCCTCTCTATCCTCTGCCATTCTCACACATTCTCCAGTCTTCATCCATGTCCACTCCTTGATGCTGCTCATCCAGCTTGTTCTTGGCCTTCCTCTCCCCTTTTACCTTCCAGTTTTCATTTCAAAAGCTCTCTCTGTATTCCATTTTTTCTTATGATATGACCAAAGTACTTTATTTTTCTTTCCTATATTGTCAGTAAAAGCTGTCGAGTTTTCTATGCTAATCTCAGAACCTCTTTTATTTGTTTCTTTCCTTTATATTTTTCCACTTAGTGGTTCAATTGGCTGCCATGGTGGTGGTCTGCACCCCCAGGCTACACTCATGTAATTCTTAGACTGTATTTGGCTGTTGACTCCGAGGAGCTCATCCTGTAAGACCGCATTTAACAATTTGTTTTTTGATTTTTATGGTTTGATAGTGGAACACTAGAAGGTAAACGAGAGAACTTAAACTACAAAGCATTAATCGAAGATCCTCAGCTGCAGTTTTCAGGCTCGTACCAAGAAGGGTGCTCAGATTTATATGTCACATGTCAGGTGTTTGCTGATGGCAAACCTCTTGCCCTTCCCACGAGCACCTCCTACAGGGCCTTTGTAACTAGATGGAAGTAAGTAATTCCTTTTCAATTAAAAAAAATTGTTAAGTTTTATAATCAGCAGTTCAAAAGTTAAAATGGTCACCAGATGTGCAGCACCTAGATTAACAGAAAATGAGTACAGTATACATGTAGATCTGGATTGGTGATTAAAACATGCTACACACGATAAAATTTAGCTCAGCTACCAACCGTCCATGCAAACAGCTCAGATAATGTCTGTCAACATTTTCAGAGTGTTGAATACTTTTGGGCCCTAATTGATTAACTTATGCTAGATGGTTAAATATGGTTCAAATTGATAAATAATTTAAAAAAAGTATACGCACATGAGTAGTTCTGCTGCTGTTTGCATTTATGGCTGGTAGTTTTGCTAAATTTACGGGCCAGTGTCATTTAATTCCACTTCTTACATAGGACTAAAATTGAAAGTTTGACAATTCTGTAGTTGGTAACATGTTATTTCCACTTCCCTGTAGTAAATTAAAAATGTGATGTTTTATTGTTTATTAACTTTTATTGCCAACCAGATTTGTCAATATTGTTCTTTGCTTATTTTACATTTTAAATTTTTTTTTTTTTTTGGCACACCTACATTTATTTATATTTAATTACTTTTACAGTTGGAATGAATGGATAAGTCTTCCGTTAATGTATAGCGACCTTCCACGCAATGCCCAGGTAATAGAACTATTAACCATCATATTTAATCTGAATTTAAGATAATTATTGCCACATAAATCTAAGAAACTTGGAAATTTAAAACCAAGAAATTAAATTGCTTAATTTATGTCAATAAGTGATTAGCTACCATTCCTATACTCTTTTGCGTTCTATTAAACTGATCCATCGATCTGACTTATTGAGAGTTGAGAATAAGTTTTGGGTAATTGGAAGTAGATATGTTAGGACTTAACATTCATGTTTTTCTTTGTAATGAATATCAAAAATATTTTAATAATAATTCATCAGTACAGTGCTGTGTATGTCTGTAAAATGTCTGTAAAATACTGTAGTGTACCATCTTTAGGAAGAGACATTAAAGCCATCGGTCCTCTATGCAACATACTGTAGACCATGTTAAAAAAAATGTGCAGTACACTCTTTGGAAAAAAAATGGGGGATTTTCCCCTGAGTACTGTCAAAGTTACCACCAGCATTGTGCTGTCTATCCTGTTACTAATAAGTTCATTTTACATGTTTTTAGGCTTGTTTCACTATTTGGGATGTCTATGGTGCGAGGAAAGCTATACCAGTTGGAGGAACAACTGTCTCTCTATTTGGAAAGAATGGGTACGTTTTTTACTTTTATTTTATCTTCTCCCATCGAATATTTGCACAAAATAATGACTATATGCTGTGAGAGTGGTTGCAACACCTATTGCAGTTTGGTTTCTGAGCATTTAGGATGGGGTGGGAACTCAAATTCCATCCTGTCCATTTCTCTAATGTCCTGGGGTAAGGCATGTTATATTCTTCTTTCAGGAGTGTAATTTGATACCTGGTAGAATGGACAATTTCGAAATGAAATTGGTCTGTTTATGAAATAGCTATATGAGGATATCTAGACAGATTTACTGTTTTGCTTTCACCAAAGAAATTTAAAGCATAAGGCAGGATATTTATCATGGTTATAAAAGTAAAACCTGTGATGTGCCATTATTCAAATAAATGCCCCACTTTAAATACATGCTCCCAAAAATTAACATCCCCTCCAGAAGGTCGTATGGAATAAATGCCCTTTGAATAAACATCCTAAGATGTCTATTTTGAACTTGAATAAATTTCCCTCCCCTTGAAAATGGCATTTGTTTGAGTATCATATCCCATCAGGAAGTTTCTTTGATGTAAATACATCAATCAATCAATTAATTTCAATGGGGAGCTCATTCAAAATCATTATGCCAACAAATTTGAATTTGCAGCACATTTCGCCAAGGTATGCATGATATGAAGGTATGGCCTGAAGTTGTAGCAGATGGTAGGACCCACACCACCACGCCAGGAAAAACAGTTGGAAGTGAAGATGAAATGGCTCGTCTGGCAAAGCTAGTGAAGAAGCACCACAAAGGTCATATGGTCAAAGTTGACTGGCTTGACCGTCTGACCTTTAGAGAAATAGAAATGATCAACGAGGTGGGTAATGATTTGAAAAGATAATTGTTGAGAAGATAATTGAAAATATAGTTGTTGAAAAGAAAATTGAAAAGATAGTTGTTGAAAAGATAATTTGTTGAAAAGTATATTCAGTATTGCATGTTGAATTTTAAATATTTTAAATTTTTTTTCTAATTGATCTTTGATCTACAGAGGGAAAAGAGGAATTCCAATTTCATGTATCTAATGATTGAGTTTTCAAAAGTTTACCATAGCGGCAAAGAGTTTGCCATCGTATACTATGATAAGGTAAGGTGTTATGTTCTTTCAAGTTTTAGTGCAAGTAATAATATACAAATATTGACTACTCATAAGAGGAATTGTGAAATTTATTGCGCCGAGGTGGTGTGGAGACCATAGCCTACTATCTTCCCAAGGGCCGAAGGGGTGATGTTTGTAGTTTATGTTTTCTTATTCAAAACAAGTCTTCTTTTGATTAATTGTCAATTTTTTTTTTGTGAAAAATGAAATAATTATAGTAATAATAATTGTAAAAATAATAATAAGGATATGACAATGTTGGTAGTAATAATGATAAGTGTTTATAATGATTTATGGTAGATTTAAAGCAATTAATTAAAATTTCATATGTATTTACCTGATGCAATTCTTTTAATTTTATTTTTACCTAATTTTTTTTTGATAAAACAATTTTTATATTTGTAGCACAATTTGAATTGTGACGTAATTGAAATAATGTGTTATATTTGTATTTGTAGTGCAATTTGATGTAATTTAATGAATGCTATAATTATTTATACTTGTAGTGGAATTTGAATTGTGATGTAATTTAATTAATGTGTGTTATTTTTGTATCTTACACCAAATGGGCCATGAATTTATAAAATATTTGAAAGACAATAAAATGTTTTTCTTATCATATCATTAAAGTGTTCAGATATCATCAAAGTAAGTCAAACTTGTCACTTGTTGAAGATAAGTAACTGATAAAACTTTTTACATACAAAAAGTTTGACAAATGCAAAGTCAATTTTTTTCAGGTTATAAAAATTTATTATGTATTTTGGTGTATATTATTGGATAGCAGCTCGTCTGCCAATTATCAAAATAGTTTGCATGAAGCTGACTGCCTACCAGCATAGTCATTCCAATTCATTACCACTATTTCCTTTAATGAAAAAAATAGCTAATGAATATTCATTAAGAGTATACTTTGTAATTTGCAAATTAGTTACTGGTAGGTTTATATGTTGATTGCATTGGATCCATCTGAATTAGTAGCTATAGTTGATTGGACTGGCCAGTTTGCAGTGACAATTATAATATTCTGCAATAAATTTGTGGATTTGATATTTACTTGGTATACTTAATGTAAGAGACTAAATATCTGAATTTTTCTCTGCTTAAACGAGTTACGGAAACCTGTGAAATTAAGTATTATGGCACTCATATATGGATATATTGTTACTGGGTGAATGACTCTGTTTAGAACATCAGTGTTTGAATGGCAAGAAGGTTATTTAAGTATCATACACTGTTACATCCAGTCATTCTATACTGGCTTAGCAGAGTTTGTACCTCCTAAAACAATATTACAATTGTGATACATAACTTGGTTGGAGTTTTCAATTGTCATTGGTGTATCAATGCTGTTTGCGGAGTTGCGTAGAATGTACTATGCTTTGGCATCCTCACATATACACTTGTGTTTGAACTCACCTGGCCCACTTGATGACATCTGGAAGCAAGATGAAGATGGACGAAATCTTAGTTGCATGAGAAATTTGAATATACAGGTAGATGTTAGTCAAGGATACATTATAGTGCAAAGTTAGTTGAAAGGTTGATTTATTGGTATTTTTGGTTCTTTTTTTTCCCAATGGATCGTTGGCTTTTGCTTATTTAACAAAGATAAAAACGTTATGTTCAATACATTAGAAAATACAGAATCAGAAAATACAATAAAAAAAATTTAAAACTATACATTTTGTTTACTTATAAATTATCATTAATGAAGACTATCAAGAAAGGGGCCTAGAAAAGTATGTATTATATCGAAGTTTCCTGATGATGGTCAAATTAATTTGACTGAAATGTTGAGGCAACAAACTAGTGCTTTTTCTTATATTTTGTCCACATGATGTATTAATAGAAATCCAGTAAATTATTAAAAAATTATATCTGGAAATAAAATGCATTCCTGATGATCACATAATTAATGTCGAAATATTGAATCCTGACACGATGGCGTGCATTTCGATACTTGGATTATGTATTATACTATCTTATCTGAGATCAACTACTACTGTCGTTCCATAAGGTACTATGTACAAATGTTTGTAAATCAATCAGTCAAAAGAGTAAAGGAGTTCCATATTTATTAAGGGAAATGGTTTATTTTTAAAATTTTAATAAAAGATTTATTTTAATGAAGTTCTTTCAATAACAATGTTAATGTGTTTTTATTTCATAGTACTGTACTAGTGTATTTCAGATTTTTGATCTAAAAATTCAAACTTGTAACAGTGTTCCCAAGTTAATTTATTTTTAATATTATGCTAGCAATGTGGGTAATTTGAAGAACAAACTATTTGGATGTCCTATAATTTTTTTTTCTGATAAATAGCTTCTGTTATTCAGCATACACTTCAAGTGATATATAATAATTATTATTTAGACTTTTTTTTTCAATAACACTTTATTCAAGTAAATCTAAGAATTACAATACAATAGAAAGATAAATGCAACGGATACAAAATAAGCAAAGGTGCTTTAAACATGTAAACCTAAAATAATACAGTACAGAAGAAAAAATATATGCAAATTAACTCCTTTCAGATCAACATTCACTTTCCTATAACTTTAATTCAATTTTCAATCAAATACTAATGTAAAGGTTTTTTAAAAGTACCTAATGTGGGTGATTCCCTTAAATGGTCAGTTAGATTGTTCCAGATACTTGCTCCCTGGTAAAAAATACATTGTTGTTCCACTCATGTGAGCCTGGACAGAGTTTTGATGTATTTCTAATATCATAATGTCTTTGTTGTTGTTTTAGGATGCACATGAATCTGTTCAAATAGGTAATTATGCAGATATTGTTAAGGTGCCTGACCCAGAAATGTTGATGGTATGTTCTAATTGTTATTAGTAGATTATTATTATCATTGCTGCTACTGTTGAGGCTATTATTATTGTAAAGTATCTATTTACAATATATAATAAAACAAAGAACTTTGTTTTTGAAAAAGATGTATTCATTTATAATATTTCTATTATCAAAATATTAAAATTACATATGAATGTTTTTTGGGGGTTTTTTTGTTTTTTGTGTTTTTTAAGAAGAAATGCTATTAGCGTTACATTGAGCCTGTCTCCATTTTGGACATTTACAAATGCTTTCATTTTTAATTGATTGATATTAATTGTCCTAATGGTTATTTGTTAATTAATGATAATTATTGTTTTAGTGTATTTAGTGTATTGTTTTGTGATTATCAAGTAACAGTAGTAGTAGCCTGTTTTGTTATCTTTTTTTTTTGCAGGAAAATTTAGTAGAAGAAAAGCACCATATACTTGTGAGGAGTGAACGCAGTGGACTGACGGACAAAGACCTCAAACCAAATGCTGCAACCAGAGACCAACTTAATGTGAGTACTACTTATAATTTCATATCTAGGATTATTGACAGATTGGGGTGAGAAGGTTTAGTTTGGGGCTCGATTGATAAGTGATGGGGCTTAGCTGTGAAAATAAGGTGATATAAGTTAATTCTTCACTACTCCAGCATAATTTCTTTGATCAGCAAATTTCCAGTTTTTCAAATGATATGTACCCCAAGCAACCCCCCCCCCCCTACAGGTAGATATGCTAGTAGCTACTTATTACCCTCACTTCCCCCCCCCC